>NC_056739.1:1383602052-1383749552 GCF_019279795.1 Protopterus annectens
GCAGTCATCAAATAGCAGTTGGATAACTTGGCAGGATTACTTTCTCAAGTGCTGAATGAAACTAAACAATTGAAATTTTTAGCTTTAATAAATAAAAATGACTTGGAAAATGAGCACCTAAAACTACCTTTGCAGGGTCAGCAATTTCACTATTGGCAATACTCAAGCCATGGTCACAGTGCACTTAGACTCCAGGAAAAACAATTGAAAAACTACTACAGAAAATCAAACCCACCACTATCACAGCAGACAACCTACCTGCTGAATATTTAAAAATAGTAGCAGAAGCCAAATCCTACCCTGTATCAATTCTGATCAATAGATCTATTGCAAAGCAATACATCCCAAAGCTATGGAAAATTGCATATATTATCCCCATACACAAGGGTGGCAACTCTACAGAGCTCACACATTATAGGCCTATTGCTATTTTACCTCCTATATCTAAAGTCCTTGAAAGATGTATTCATGCCCAACTCCTTCACTACCTCATTTCCAATAACCTTCTTGACAGCTCTCAACATGGTTTCAGACTCCATCACAACACCACTACTGCACTGCTTAACTTTTCCAATACTTTCTATAAACTCTGTAATGAAGGCAAATTTGTTTCTGCAGTCTTCTTAGACGTGTCCAAGGCCTTTGATACAGTCTCCCATCATAAAACGTTGAATATTCTATCTAACCTTAACTTACATTCATCTGCTGTCCTGTGGTTCCAAAGTTACTTTAAAGAATGCCAACAAGCAGTTATATGACAAGATAACCTCTCCACCCTTCTCCCAGTCACACTAGGTGTGCCACAAGGTTCAATTCTTTGCCGACTTCTGTTTAGCATTTTCGCCAGTAATCTAAAACTGCCAGCCCACTAGTGACTATTAAGTATGCAGATGACACTACCCTTATAAGCCACGCTCCAACACTTCATCAGGTCCAGATAATCATGCAAAAGTCCTTCTCTGAAATAGAATCTGGGCTATCAGAATCTCAGCTCATACTTAACCCAAAAAACGAAACAAACTCATGGTTTTTCAAACCTCTAGAGCCTCTCTCACTACCACTTTCTTCATCACTACTAGTAACAACACTATAATCACTCCTGACACATAAACCAAACTGCTAGGCATCACTCTTGATAACAGTCTAAGATTTGACCTTCATGTCTCACAAACTATAAATAAAGTTCACAAAAGAATGAGTACTTTGTACAAGAACAAAACATTTCTAACCAACACCTCTAGGATAGTTATTACTAGAACTCATCTTTTATCAACTCTCCTATATGCTTCGGCAATTCTTATTAATCTCAAAAAACAGATCTAAAGAAACTAGAGCAAACTTACAATAAAATTGCCAAATTTGCTTCTGACTCTCCAAATCATATACATCACTGCAACATATTGAAAAAGCAGTCTTGGCTAGAACTCCCACATCTTCTCTTGTACAATCAGCTAATCATGACTCACAATGCATTATATCATGCCGACAAGACACCCGTACTACAGAGCATTCTCCAAATCTATTCAACAAGATGCTCCCTTCGATCAATTAATGCATGTTTACTACAGGTTACCAAATCAACAAATACTGCCAGAGATTCCCTATACTCCCATCATATATCAAAACATTGGATCTCACTTCCATTAAACCTTAGAAATACTACTATTTATAATATGTTCAGACATTTGCTCAAAAACGTCCTTGCTGATTCTTGGCTTTGTGCATGTCCTACTCCTGGCTAGTCCAGTTAAAACCCTTCTCTAGTATAAATCTCTCTATAATATGTGCTATCAAATGATCAGTATGACATTTTAGTACCAAAATTATCCTGCAGGGTTTTTTGTTATATTCTAATCCTTCTCTTTTTGTCTGTTACTAATGATGTATATGGTAATGTATATATGTAACAACTATAATATCACTGTACTGCTATGTATTTCTGTTTCTATTTCTGTTTGTGGAGCTTTTCTCCCCGGGGCTCTGCTGAAAATGGGTTTTTGTTTAACCCAGTAGGACTATACCGGTAAACAAATGTTAAATAAATAAATAAATAATTTAATTCAGGAAAAATTAAAGATACATAAAACCACATTAGGATACATAATCTTTGGTTAGTGGGTCTAAAGAAAAGGCTAAAGTCAGAGGTACAGTACCTTCTAAGAGTTTCATCTGATCAAAGCCATCCAACTATTTGATAATACTGTACTAAAAAAGGTGCATAAATTATTAAAAGCCATGCCTGACAAAAATAATAATAGTCATTGTATACAACTTTTTGAATTACAATGCTAGATAAAACATCCTTTCAGTAACAAAGGAAAGGAAATAATTTATGTCAGTATGTAATAATCATGTGATTCAAATTTTGCACCATCTACAGTGGCACAGAGAAGGGCTTTTTCTAGCATCGAAGAGATACACTTTAAAACAAACCCCCCAACTAGGGCAATAGCTCAACCCACTACAGAAAAAAAGGCCAGGCAAATTTTATTGCTGCTGTTTTAGACATTTCCTTTTGACATAGCCCGGGAGTGGATAGCAACCATCCGGGCCTGAACAACCTTCCTAATAAGCTAGCAGCCTCTAAACACCTATGGAAAATAGACTTGTAAAGAACTGTGGACCTCCACAAGTATGAACCCAAGGGTATTGCCACCTGTCAAATGTGGAATCCACTTAGGAGCCAGGAAGATAGACATATGGAAAATATACATAAACTCTGTCAAATCTGTAAATAAATTCCAAAATTAGAACTCCCCAGGGAAACGTCATCCTTCATGCTCTACTTATACATAACTTAGCATTGTATTGTGATATTCAGTTGGCCTAGACCCTGCAAGGAGTACCATTGCAGAGTTTGCTCTCTCTGGCCACAGCCACTGTTTATCTGTTGTAAGTCAGAATTTGCAGTCAGTATTAGAAGAATGCCCCCCCCCCACCAATGCACTTCATTTACCTTTTCGTTCTTATTTAGGGATAATAACCATTTCTTCTGATATGTCTGCTGTCTGAAATATCAAACAGTTGGTATTCTTCATCCTGACAGTTGTAACAATGAGGCACTTATTGCTTTCATTTTGATAACTGTTCAGTACACTTAAACTTAAGACAAAGTTAGGAGCACAATTTGTTGTAGTATTTTTATTCTCATATTGATAATGCTATGAAATGTTTTTATGCAAAAGCCCAAGATCTGGATTTAACAGTAGCATTCTTCTGTTAGCCGTAGCACTATATTTGTGCAAAATCTGAAATTTGCATAAAATAGTCAGTCAATCATAAGCCTTGCTGACTCATCAAAATGGGGGCTGTCCTAAAACTTGTATGGAAATGCTAGGCTTATTCCTGTGTAAGCAACTAATGGATGAGAAGGGGAGATGCAGAATTCCAAAACAAAACTCTGGACCTTATTTTTTTGGATTGTATCTTTTTTCACATAATTTTTGTTAACCTAGAAAATTTAACTGCATCAATATTTTGATTATTTTAGAAGGGATTTTATGTACTTCCACTCTCCATTTTGTATATGAATAATCCCTTTAGGGAAGAAAACACATAAAGTCTTTATAAAATGTAAATGGTAGTATGGATACTGAGTTTAGTAGATCTTTAAAGATGCTTGAATCTTGAAGAACATGCATACAGTGATATTGCCCCCTATCGAAGAATTGTAAGAGGTTTGATTATTTATTATCAATATGTCTCTTATGGCCTCTGAATTGATTTCTACCTGACCATGTTCTTTTATTATCTGTATGACCATTACTTTAATGATTGCCTTGGGAAAACATTTGAAGTCCACAAAACTTTGGAGAACAAACCTTTTATTTATTATTTATTATTATTTTTTTAAGGATGGAGAAGAAACAGAACTAATTCAGAGTTGTATCACAGAATATGAAACATGGCACATTATATGAAATGCAGATTTCACCGTAGTGTGGAAACTTTTAAATTTGAAGTCAGGGTGACCTACTCCATGTCTACAGAAAAAAAAAGATATGTCCATCAAACCACAATACTCAGACACCAACTAATCCACAAGAAATCCACTAGACCACTGAGTTCCTCTGTACAAAAAGGCTTTATTCAGATAAAACGCTTGTTTAAAAATGCTTTTCATCTGACAGAATCGTTGGACTTCTTCAGACAAAAGAAAAACGTTTGATACCATTCAAATCACGTTTAAATAACCTCCGTCATGTCACCTGATTAACAAATGAAACATTTTAAAGTTACAAATACTTAAAATTATTTAAACTGTTAATATAAAACTTAATATTTTAAAACCAAACATATTGTGTTAGCAGCAACCAGTTAGATCATGCAAGCATAATAATTAGTTCTGATAAAAATGAATATAATGATAATAAATAACATATACAAATTAATCGTGAAATTAAAATTATCATGCAAATATGAGAATTTAGCCTATTACTAGTTTTAGAAATGGAGGAATGGGTGATTTTTCATTATTATTAATAATAATCTTTTTATTGTTTTTATATTGTTTTTCTGATTTATCATTCACGATTAACTTGTATATGTTATTTATTATCGTTATATTCATTTTTATCAGAACTAATTATTATACTTGCATGATCTAGCTGGTTGCTGCAAGCACAATATGTTTGGTTTTAAAATATTACAGTTTAAATAATTTTAAGTATTTGTAACTTTAAAATGTTTCATTTGTTAATCAGGTGACATGACGAGAGGTTATTTAAATGTGATTTGAATGGTATCAAACGTTTTTCTTTTGTCTGAAGAAGTCCAACGATTCTGTCAGACGAAAAGCGTTTTTAAACAAGCGTTTTATCTGAATAAAGTCTTTTTGTACAGAGGAACTCAGTGGTCTAGCAGATTTCTTGTGGATATGTCCATCAAAGTCCTGTCTGTAAGAAAACCAGATTCACTAACAGTTCTTCCCTTTATGCATACAAGCAAATTAAGAAAACGTTTGCACTACAGTTGAAGACTGGCTAATAAGTGTTTAAAAAGTATGTCCCTGCAAGCAGAGATGAAAAGAATCATAATGGTGAATTTCTGGTTCACTTTCCAAAGAAGCAATGAACAACAAGGAATCCTGGCATCTAGAAATTTGCACAGAGTATTAAAGCTCTGAGATGCTTATGAGCTTCTTCCTGGACTCCAAGTCACAAGGTTTGATTCCTTCCACCTTCATTTGCCTACTGTGCAACTCTGAGCAAGTCACTTAACCAGACAATGGTCCTGGATGAGTCTGAAAAATGTCATTGTGGATTAGTGCACGAGCCTGTTTAAAAAAAGAAAAACTGTATATTTCAAAGAGGAAAATGTCTGTACAGCTAAACCTGGGCATGTTAATGAATCACTTCATTGCTTCTACTAAGAACTTCATAAGGATCTCCTTACATAATATAGCTCACCCATAAAAGACAAGTTGACAGATTTTCTCAAATCCTTAAACTTACTCCATATTTCACAAGAAGCACTATCTTGCTTTGTGTTCTTTGTGTCCTTATATTTTGCTGGGAAATAGAGTTTACCTTCCACTCAATGACGTGCAATAAAGTGCAGGGTTAGTAAACTATAGTTCTAAGCTGTATGCCAAAGTATAGGTTGGTTGCATGTAACCCCACCATCTTGTAGCTGATAGGAAGATACCAAGCGGGTTTTGAGATGGATCCTGCTTGCTTAGACTATCTAACAGTGTTGTTAACTCAATTTCAGGGAGCTCAGTATGTAAAATGACTTCAACATCAGTGGATGTGAACTTTGAAAAAGTCATCACCACCATATGTTGGAGTTATTTATGGAGAAAGTACCATTATGTAAGTAAGCTTACCACGATAGTAGATGTTTGAATAATCACTGCTGCAGTAGCCTTGGCTATATAGGTTATATCCTGCCAAGGATATATCAGATGGCCAGCTTCCAAAGCTTTGGGGCACCTTCCACATGGCCAAACTGTCAGGCAGCTCGAGCTGAGCTGACTAAATGATAAGTTTGGTCATGAAGTCCTTCAGAGCTTTTCTGTCAAAAGAAAGAATTAGACTGAACCCTGAAAGGACTATGCTAGGAATATAGGAACAACAAAAAATAAATGTCCACACCAAAAAAACAAACAAAAAAAAAAAAACAAGGGGGACGTAGGAGGGAGCAGCTACTGAAACATTGATTATTATAACATCTACTATTATGGTAAGTTCAGCTTACATAACTATACTGTATTCATCACATTGATCACTGGTGCAGTAGCCTTAGCTATATAAGTATATAACCCTAACTTACTACATTTGGGAGGTGGAAGAAGGGTCCAGAATCCCCTGGAAACTGTACCTAGCAAACTGTGATCTGGACATAGAGAAGGAATCAAGCTTACAGTGCTTTGTAGAAGTATGTACAGAAGACCAAGTAGCAGCTTCTAGAATATTCTAGAATACAACCCTTTCCAAAAATCAATAGATGAAGCCAAGGCCCTCGTAGAGTGGGCCTTGACCCAACCTGGAATAGTTTTGTAATGCTGAGTATAGGAAATGGTGATAGCCATTGACAACCACTTGGAAACGGTCCATTTTCACACAGGTTGTCCCTTCTTCTTACCTTCACAAGAAGTGAACAATTGATCCAAATATCTGAAAGATTTAGTATTGCCAAGATAGTATTTGAGTTGTCAGTACACATCAAAGGTATGGAGCATCCTTTCTCCATCATTTTTAGGTTCAAGAAAGAAAATGGTGAGATGGATACTTTGGCTTAAAGTAAACTCAGATATCACTTTAGGCATAAAAGAAGGATTAGTTTTCAAAGAAACATTGTCCCTATGGAAAGTGAGATAGGGTTGACTCTCCATAAGAACTTGCAACTTGGATACCCTTCTTGCAAATGTTACAGCAATCAGTAAATCTGTTTTCCATGTTAAGAACCTCCAGTCAACCAGGTTAGCTGGTTCAAAAGGAGCAAGTGTTAGCTTTTCTAATACAAAATTAAGATCCCAAGGAGGAGCCACTGGTTTTCTTGGAGGCCTCTTACGCAAAACCTCTTTCAAAAACATTATGACATGAGATTGTATTGAAAGAGGAGGATCCATGGGTAGACATACTGAACTGGCCGATAAATGAACTCTGATAGAGGAATAAGAATGGCCGTAGGATATCAACTCACCCAAATATTGTAAAACCAGAGAACAACTAGTCCTGAATGGGTACCGGCTATGTTGACACCAACCAGAAAACCTTTTCCATTTGCTAATATATGGTTTTATAGTAGCAGGCTTTCTTGCCTCCATAGTACCTGCTGCAAGTGCTCAGTAAACAGGTGCCTAAAAGAAATTAAAACTCTATTATCCAGGCGGACAACTGAATCTGATTGATGTCGGGGTGTATCAAACATACTTGTTCTTGTGTGAGGAGATTCAGTAAGTGTGGAATCTTGTGGCAATTGCCCCTGGCCATTTCCAAAAGAAAGGAGAAACACAGTTGTCTGTGCCACAAGAGATTCATCACAATGATCTTAGGGAATTTAGTCTGAATTTTTAGAAGTACCCTGGATGTTAGTGGAAAGGGTGGAAAAGCATATAGGAACATTCTGTCCAAGGAAATGAAAAAGCATCTGTCTTTCAGGCCTTCTTGCATGGAGTCCTGGAATAGAATCTTGACAATTGATTGTTCAGAGTGGAGGCAAAGAGGTCTACTTGAGGAATTCCCCACAGATGGACAAAATCTTGGAAGACTCCCAATCAAGTTTTCATTCATGAGGGTCTGCACTGGCCCTGCTGAGCTTGTCTGCCATCCAGTTTTGCTCTGACAGAATGTAGAATGCCTGTAGAGTGAGACTGTGAAGCTATAACCCAAGCTAACATGCCTAGTCTGCAAAGGGTATATGACCTGGTGTCCCTTTCCTTGTTGATATACCACATGACTGTGGTATTGTCTGTAATCACTTGAAGAGGTCCCAGGGACCAAAGATGGTTCAGAGAGTTAAATACCTTGATCAGGGCAAGCATCTCCCTGATATTTATGTGCCTGCATCTGTCCTTGGTGTCCCACACCCCCTTGCACTTTTATCCCCCTTGAAACTGCTCTTCAAGCAAAGTCCCAGGCATCTGTGGTGACTGACTATTTTAGATCAGGGAGAGAGGAGTGGACACCTGGATTTAAGGATATCTGTTGTCTCCAACAAATGATTTCTCTTCAGACAAACCCCAGCACTGGGATATGAAAAGTTAAAAGTGTTTGTGCAGGGACTAAAGAGATACCAGACACTACTGTATATTTCTCATAGTCATGGAGTCTATCCAGGGGAATCATCAGAATCATAGATGCCAAGAAACTGAAAATCCTGAGGTATTCCCTTGCAGTGACTGAAGTCTGAGTAGAAAATATTAGAAATAGATCTAGATAGAGATCTATTTTTTCTGTTGGAGAAAAGATATTTGAACTGAGGTATCTAGTGGACATCCAAGCAACACAATCCTGTGTGAAGGAGTCAAGAAAGACTTTTGAATGTTGTCTTGGAATCCCAACTTGTGTAAGAGATCTGTCACCCAAGACACAGATTCCTGACACTTTGAAAAAGACTCTGTAGAGATAAGGAAGTTGCCTAAATATGGAAAATGTGGATAGCCTATATCCTGCATTCAGCTACAACTGGAGCTAGACATGTTGGTCCAGTGGATAGTTCAAAGGGTAAGGCAGAGAACTGATAATGTGCTCCAAACATGCAAAACCTTAAGAAACGACAAAAGCCTGGATGAAGAGACATGTGACAATAAGCATCTTTTAAATCTAGTCTTACAAGGAAACTTGAAAGAGTAAGAAGTGGTAACCAGGTTGTGAAGTGACATTATTTTGAATTTGGGAACTACCAGATCCAAAACTGGTCTCTGAGCATTTTTTTCTTTGTCACTAGGGACATCCTTGAGTAACCCCCACCTGGGAAGGAGGAATCAGTTCTATCACTCCATGAGATAGCATGTGATGAAGAACCAGTGGAGACAAAAGAGTCTGATCTGGTGGATGGAGAATTACCACCTGGAAAGGAGGAATGTCCCACCACCAACATCTTTAACCTTGATGAATGATTTTCAGAACCCTTTGTTCTGAAATTATCTGCTGCCAAAGAGAAAAATGGAGATTCAGACTTTATGGAAGAAAAAAAGGAACCAGTGTGGGAGTGGGTTACAAAGTCTCTTGAATAGTCATTCCGATTTGTTGGACTGTCCTTGATTTGGGGAGGTTTGAGACTTGGGGACCTCACCTTGGCATTTGTTAATTTCAAATTGTGAATGTCAGTTTCACAAAGTGTCTCAAACAATTGTAAGGTTGCATGAATCAGAGGGTTAAGTGTACTAGAAATACTTAAGGGGTTTATAGTAGAATTAATATCATGAAATAAAATATTAAAATTCAATTTTCTAATACATTGTTTTAATTCAATTGAAGTGTTTGCCATATCATTTGGTTTACATGGCACAAAGGTTAAACCCTTTGAAAATAGGTCACAAGACTCCCCTGTCAACTGAGTACGATGAAAAATTAAATACTTTAAGATCCTTTTCTTTATTAAAAATAATGTTAACCAGTGGGAGTAGAGTATTAGCCTCCTCCCCATCTAACAAATCAGTCCAATTAATCAGTTCCTACTTCAGTAGTTCCTCCTCAATCTCCCTCTCTGTATGTTGTGACCATGCCCCCTGAAGGGCCTGGTCTCCCTGGAATTGTCCCATTGGTTGGTTTGTTGCTGGTACTGGTTCTTCAGTCATTCCAAACACCTCAGGGCTGGAGACTCTTCATCTAAACAAACCTCATTGTCAGTCCTACCATCACCATGGTCACTCTAAAGTATATTGTGCCCATTATTAATGGTATTAACGCATGCCTGTGATTGTGGTGGTTGTGGGTAAGCCATGGTGTTATCATATTCCTTCTTATCTCTCATAAACTTTTTTATTTTCCTATTTGTAACAGCCAGTTACTCATCAATACTTTTAAACACACGCACATATTCATAGGTTCATAGTTTCATAGGTAGGTACTAGGCTATCTGCCCAAAGGCATTTATAAGCCTAGCCGGGATGTGTTGGCTATCACCGCCCCCTTAGATTAGTTCCCTGTGCCTCTGTCCAGCAGAGCCATTGAAGTGATCCCCGATGTAAACTTTCTGTTTCCCATCCACTCGTCAAATTTCTCTTGAAGAGGGTTAGCAAAGAGCTCTGCCTAATGTAGATTGGAATCTTGTTCCAGAGCATGGGAAATCTCTGGGACAGCAATCTATCCCTCCAGCACATCCTATTTATTGTTGTGGTGAGGTTTAGATCCCTAGATCGTGTGGCTTGAGGGGATATGGTTTTCTTTAGGTGGAGCATGTCCATCAATTCTGGGTTGGTCATGGCCTTGTATGTCAGGCAGAGATCACCTCTGAGTAGGTGGTATGCAACCAAGTACAGCTGGAGTTTCTTCAGTCGAGCTGCCTAGGCCATCTGTTTGAGGCCAGTGATCCTCTTGGTGAGGTATTTCTGTGGTCTTTCCAGCTGTTGCAGGTGTCTTGTAAGGTACATCTCAAATGGGGCGTTGTACTCTATGATGGGTCTGATGAGTGATGCGCAGAGGGGCACAATGACCTCTTATGATCTGGATGCAAACCCTTTTGTGATTAGGTGAGCCACATAGAAGGATTTTATAACCACGTTGGCAATGTTATTATCAAAGGAGAGGTTACTATCTACTTGGGTCCCCAGATCCCTTATTAGGTTTTGCGTATTTAGGGGGCTACCACCTATGTGGTAGTTTGTGGGTACTTTGTTTTTCCAAAGGGGATGACTATGCACTTTTTGGCATTTAGATTGAGGCCATGGTTTTGACACCAGGTATCTGTCTCAGTGAGACCATTTTGGAGGATGTTTGTGTCACCCACAGAGTCAATTATAGCCCCTATTTTTCGGTCATCAGCAAACTTGGTCAGCCATAGTCCTCCTGTGCTTGCCTGTACCTCTGAGAAGTATATGCCAAACAGGAGGGGGTCCTAGGACTGAGCCCTGGGGAACACCACTTGTAATCGGTTTAGAGTCAGATCTAGCTACTGCAACTCTTACCATGTGAGTTCTGTCCGTGAGCCAGATGGCAACCAATCTCATGACATCGGGGTTTATGTTTAGGCTGGTGAGCTTGTTTATAATACCTGAATGGGGAATGGTGTTGAAGGCCTTTGTGAGATCTAGGTAGGCTGTGTGGACCACCTTTCCCTCGTCTATAGCCTTGATAACTGTCTCAAAGAGGTCCACCAGGTTTAGTATGCATGATCTGCCCTTAATGAAGCCAAACTGGGTAGGGTCCAGTGTTTGGAGGTCCTCAATGTCTCTGTTAATGAGATGCATGATGATGCACTCCATAGCCTTGCAGACCAAGCTAGTCAGGCTTATAGGGCAATAGTTCCCATGGTCTGTTGTGGCTCCACCTTTGTGGAGCAGAATAACCATTGCTGTGTGCCACTCTATGAATACGTAGCCTGTGGAGAGGCTAAGTTTAAGCAGTGTATTTAGGTGAGGGGTTAGTTCATCTTGGAGCTCGTGTAGGATGCAGCCGGGGACACCGTCCGGTCCCATTGATGCTGTGTTTTTGGCTTTGGAGAGGGCTGTTTTAACCTGGGTTTCTGTAATTTCAGGGGCACTACATTCTTTTGGTATGGTTATAGGCCCTTTTGGGGGTAAGAGGGGGGGTGAGGTTTGCACTGAACCTGTCTGCCAAGATGTTGGCGATGTCGGTCGGTTCAGTATATTTTGAGCCATTCTGCACTAACTCTGAGCAGATCTGAGAATTGCCACTTAGATTCTTGACATAGCTAAAGAATGCCTTGTGGTTATCTTTGGAGTCCTTGGCAATTTTTATTTCAAAGCTAGCCTTGGATGATTTTATAAGGGATCATAGTTTCTTGCTGATACTGATCAGGGATGTCTTCCCTTCTTGGGATTATCTAAATAATGAGGGTCATGTAAAATCAAACTGTTGATTTGAGTCACTTCTTTACTCAGGGCTTCTATAACCTTTTCATTATGTCTAAAGACCAGATTCATATACTCCATCCCATGTTTCTCAAATAACTGAATAAGCTCTTTATGGAATGGAGAATCAGTCACCAGCCCATTGGGAAAGTGCCACATGTGCAAACCCTTGGGCACAATGTCACCTTTGATACATTTATAAAAATAAGTATTATCCAGCTGAAGCCTTTTAATTTTTAATAACTTATGATCAAATTCATTTAATTTATCTATCAAGTTGATAGTGTCACTTCTCAATTTGCTATTAAAACCCATACTTTAAATTAACCAGTCATTTAATAATGGTGCACCAACACGACCATTACTATGTATATTATCAAAAACTGGGCATGTTCTATCACTAACCTGCAATGGTCCAAGTGCAGGTAATTCATTTGTCACTGTAAATTTGGTCCAGGTACATTACCCTGAGCATGACCCATACATTTTTCTTGGTTGTGTAACACTTGGCTGGAAACTGGTAGCGGCTGACAGTCTAATACATGGCTGGCCACTGATACCAGCTGGGAGTTTAAGCATTGTTCAAATACCTCAATATGCTGTGACAGTTGTACTAACAGCGTCAAATACCCAATCATTTGTGAAAAATCCTGAGTGAAAAAGGATTGTGAAGCACCTGTTTGTGAACCAGGAGCCATCAGCAGACATGCTGATTCAACACAAGAGTTCAGGCCAACTCCAGAAAAACATAATAAATGGCATTTGCGAATAAAATATACACTTACAAATAAACTATACACTCATTTATTAAAGCCAACAAATTAAATAAATCTAAACCAAACTCATTCAAGTGCACCCCATCAGTTGTAAACCAAACCAGGTCACTGTCATCAAAATCCCTATGGTCTATCACATGCATACCCAAAGCAACCAACTGTTGTGCCAACCTAAAATTAATAAACCTTCGTGCATGCTTTAATGCAATAAAACTAGTGATGTTCCTCCAACACAAACGCTGTACTCTCTCTGACCATACTATACACATGTTTGGATATAATCTTTGCAACATAACTGGATTCTTCCTTATCATATACACCATCTGCTTCTTAAGAATTACTCACAAGTCATTACTACCCAAATGTACCACCAATATTCGAGGAAGCCCCAGCCATGACTGTAAGCTGATTCTACATAAGATTTCTAACACCATGCCACCTATTGTCCATCCCAATCAATGCAAATCCAATTATTTACCATCCGTCCTAACAGCAGCCATCTTCGCCACCCAATGAATGTACGGATGGCCCAGAATGACAATCACCTTTCCTGAAAAAAAAACCCCATTAATTATCAATTAATTCCAATTATCTTATATAAGATAAAAAAGGCATTTGGAGACCACCTCCTCACTCTCCGGATGACCTCAGCTGATCTGCCCCCCCCCACTAAATCTGAAGCTCTACCAATACGAAAAGAATGAGTGGAAAACCTCTCTCCTGGAAAACCTATACAAAGCAGAGCCCTTCTGATTACATATACAAACTGATTATCCGTTACCACCTTACCCTATCTCAACCTAAAAACCAAAACCTGAGGGCCCTCCACATGAGTCATCATCATTCACTCAACCCAACGCACAGGGCACAGGCCATCACTCCTTTCTTTCCCAAGAACTATTTGTGTGCCGTTCCCTAACTGATCCGTTTTAGACCTACATAGCCAAATGTGCACTGTTACTATAAAAACCATGACATCTCTCCAAACTAATGAGCCTAACAGTTCCGACACCTGGAGTGGTCCAATATACATCCATAAACACAAAGTTACCCACAAAATGTAATCCACTGAATCACCAACCACTAAAGTTAAACCCTTCAGTGAAACTTTCAAAACCTGTCTTGTCAAAAGCCAACACATATCCATATTCATCCCAATCACTCTACCCCATCCTCTCAACATCTGCCCCACTGTCCAAGACTTTGTCAAACCATGCAGCCCAGCCACCTGTGGAAATATACTAATTGCTGCCAGGTCCATCTTGACTGACTACACCTCCTTACCTTGCCACAAAACCAGAGCCAACTATCGCAATAATAGCTCTTCCAACCAAAACCCTTCTTCCTCAGGCAACTGTATAGTAAATTTATCAAAATCATATAATGTCCTACCATATGGCTTCTTGGTAAACTCTGCCTACGATTGCTGCACCAACCACCTGACTACATTAGCCTAAGATGTCATACATCATTTGGCAACACAAAATATCCAGTGCATCCTGACCCAGTCGGCAGCCTGCTTTTACAGCCTGGCAGACCCCCCTCAAACTATCTGACTAAAAGAGTCACCTGCCTGAAAAGGACGCTGCCCTGAGAAACTGTACACTAGTACACAAGTCTCTGAAGTCCGCCCTCTGCAAAAAAAAAAAAAAAAGGCAACTCCTATCCCATTAAAAGAGTCACCTGCCTGAAAAGGACGCTGCCCTGAGAAACTGTACACTAGTACACAAGTCTCTGAAGTCCAACCTGCAATTTAAAAAGGCTAATACAGTATACTGTACTACAAAATATTTCTATGTAGTGAATAATGCTGACCCAGGTCTAAAGGCACCTGTTTAGGCTGTCCCCACAGAAATTTGGCTTCCCCTATGCTGTTTAAATTACCTAGTTTGCTCCTAATATCTTATTTCCTAAACCCATAATAATACCCTGAATACTGTAATTTTACTCTACTCTCCCACACATAGCCCCAAAAAGTCTCATTTAGCTACTTGCTCACTGAAAGGGTTTTAAATGTAAAATGAAGCAGACTGCTGTTGTCCTGCACCTATTTTAAACAGAACAGTATCAGACATGGAATCGGCTTTGTGCACAGGCTTACATAATTAGTAACTACATTATAATGTGCTTTAGTGTAATCTATGCAGGTAGTGATTCTGTTTAAAATAAATCAACTGTAGAATCATATATTTCACTGTTTGCAGACCCACACATGTAAAAGAAGCAAGTACTGTGCCTCGTAGCTTTATGGAGCTCCTGATTTACTGTATATCTTATAATTTAAGTGAATGTGGAAATGGCTGCTTGCTTGGTGATACGTTATGTGTACTGATAAAGATCTCACTCCTAATAATTTTTGATTCTAGGCAGACCCCCCTCAAACTATCCCACTAAAAGAGTCACCTGTTTGAAAAGGACGCTGCCCTGAGAAACTGTACACTAGTACTCAAGTCTCTGAAGTCCAACCTGCAATTTAAAAAGGTTAATACCTTACACTGTACTATACAATATTCCTATGTACTGAATAATGCTGACCTGGGTCTAAAGGCACCTGTTTAGGCTGTCCCCACAGTAATCTGGCTTCCTCTTTGCTGTTTAAATTACCTAGTTTGCCCCTAGTATCTTATTTCCTAAGCCCATAATAATATCCTGAACACTGTAATTTTACTCTACTCTCCCACAAATAGCCCTAAAAATTATACCCTGCAGCTACAAAATATCTTTCAAGTGTTTAAATTACAGCTTTAACATAGTCCATAATTTGGTGCATAACACTAATTAAAACTTACAGCCAAAAGTTAGTTTAACATACAACCATACATACCAAAGCCTTGGAATACTTGGAATCAGTGTTAGCCAATTTAAAAAGGTTAATACCTTATACTGTACTACAAAATATTCCTATGTAGTGAATAATGCTGACCTGGGTCTAAAGGCACCTGTTTAGGCTGTCCCCACAGTAATCTGGCTTCCTCTGTGCTGTTTAAATTATATTTGCTCCTAGTATCTTATTTCCTAAACCCATAATAACACCCTGAATACTGTAATTTTACTCTACTCTCCCACAAATAGCCCTAAAAAGTATACCCTGCAGCTACAAAATATCCTGCAAGTGCTTAAATTACAGCTTTAATATAGTCCATAATTTGGTGCATAACACTAATTAAAACTTACAGCCAAAAGTTAGTTTAACATGCAACCATACATACCAAAGCCTTGGAATACTTGGAATCAGTGTTAGCCAATTTAAAAAAGTTAATACCTTATACTGTACTACAAAATATTCCTATGTAGTGAATAATGCTGACCTGGGTCTAAAGGCACCTGTTTAGGCTGTCCCCACAGTAATTTGGTTTCCTGTATGCTGTTTAAATTATCTAGTTTGCCTCTAGTATCTTATTTCCTAAACCCATAATAATACCCTCAATACTGTCATTTTACTCTACTCTCCCACAAATAGCCCAAAAAATTATACCCTGCAGCTACAAAATATCCTGCAAGTGCTTAAATTACAGCTTTAACATAGTCCAGCTATCTCTTTCTACTCCCACTAGTTCCCTCCTAGCACTTCACCTGAATATTAGAAGTATTAACAATAGGATTCCCAACCTACACGCCCTCCTAGAAACCCACTCCCCAGACATTGTGTGTCTTACTGAAACCTGGCTAAAACCGAATACTACTGATAATGAGATACTACCTCCAGGATATAATATTCACTGGTTAGACCGTACTAACCTAGTACTACTGATAATGAGATACTACCCCCAGGATATAATATTCACTGGTTAGACCATACTAACCTAGTACTACTGATAATGAGATACTACCTCCAGGATATAATATTCACTGGTTAGACCGTACTAACCTAGTACTACTGATAATGAGATACTACCCCCAGGATATAATATTCACCGGTTAGACCGTACTAACCTAGTACTACTGATAATGAGATACTACCTCCAGGATATAATATTCACTGGTTAGACTGTACTAACCTAGTACTACTGATAATGAGATACTACCCCCAGGATATAATATTCACCGGTTAGACCATACTAACCTAGTACTACTGATAATGATATACTACCTCCAGGATATAATATGCACCGGTTAGACTGTACTAACCTAGTATTACTGATAATGAGATACTACCTCCAGGATATAATATTCACTGGTTAGACCGTACTAACCTAGTACTACTGATAATGAGATACTACCCCCAGGATATAATATTCACCGGTTATATCGTACTAACCTAGTACTACTGATAATGAGATACTACCTCCAGGATATAATATGCACCGGTTAGACTGTACTAACCTAGTACTACTGATAATGAGATACTACCTCCAGGATATAATATTCACCGGTTAGACCGTACTAACCTAGTACTACTGATAATGAGATACTACCCCCAGGATATAATATTCACTGGTTAGACTGTACTAACCTAGTACTACTGATAATGAGATACTACCTCCAGGATATAATATTCACTGGTTAGACCATACTAACCTAGTACTACTGATAATGAGATACTAATATTCACCGGTTAGACTGTACTAACCTAGTACTACTGATAATGAGATGCTACCTCCAGGATATAATATGCACCGGTTAGACCGTACTAACCTAGTACTACTGATAATGAGATACTACCTCCAGGATATAATATTCACCGGTTAGACCATACTAACCTAGTACTACTGATAATGAGATACTACCTCCAGGATATAATATTCACTGGTTAAACCATACTAACCTAGTACTACTGATAATGAGATACTACCTCCAGGACATAATATTTACTGGTTAGACCGTACTAACCTAGTACTACTGATAATGAGATACTACCTCCAGGATATAATATTCACAGGTTAGACCGTACTAACCTAGTACTACTGATAATGAGATACTACCTCCAGGATACAGGGGTGTAGCTAGGATTTTCAAATTTGTACTGACAGCTCTCAAACTGCTACCCCCCTCCCAAGCCAAGCTACGGCCATTCTCGTAATTCACGGTTCGCTCTTTTAGTGTCGATGAAGAGGCATTCGCTGTAATGCCTCTTCAGTAATATAATATAAATTCACTCAAACTCGGTCCTTGAATTGAAAATTAACCTGAAATGTCAGTTCTTTGAAAAATGAAGCATGGTAGTTGGGGTAAAGACTTCATGCTTTTGTTTTCTGTAACTAAGGTACAGGTTTTGAGCTTGAGTAAATTACTAGCCACCTGCTACCACTAACTAGGATGTTTCATTCACACACACACACCCCTACCTACCTCTTAGTGCAAGAAATATGGACAAAGCCTAAAATAAACAGGGACAGATATTAAATAATGTTCTCGTGAACTTAGAAAGTTGCTAGAATAACAGGATTTGTGCTAGTATGAATTTTTCTAAAGGGCATGAAGTCTGAAGCTCAAATGTCTGTCATTATTTAGCACTTAGCCTTCAATGATTTTCTAGAAAATCACAAAATTTATGAGGAACAGACAAAATATGGGGCAAAAATCTGGACATTCTGCAAAATTTGGACAGTTGAGAGGTATCTACCTACCACACACACACACACACACACACACACACACACACACACACACAACCTCTCAACCTCTTACAGCAACAAACTCATAAATAAAACTGAGGCAAAGGCCCAAAAATAAGGACATTTTTTTTAAATATTGCTCTTATAAACTTAGAAAGATAATAGAATAGTAGTAGGTCTTGCATCAGTAAGAATTTTCTGAAAGGTATGAAATCTGAAACTGAAATGTCTGCATTATTTTCTAACTTCAGTCTAACAATTTGCCACTAATTTGCCAGAAAACTGCAATTTTATGAAAAACGGACCAAAAATGTGATGTAAAATTGCCAGACAATACAGCTGGGAACCTGTCAAAAGAGGGACACCATTTTAATATGAGCACAGTTAACTTAGAGCAGCTGACAAAATTAGAGAATCTACATGCATTTCTGAAATAAAAGTAATGTATAACTCTGATCATTACAGTTATTTATAAAAGTAAAGTAAACCCTCTATGTTTTCTTCCAAAATTTATATTTTGTGGAGGGATCATTAGGGGAAGAGCAACATTTTGAGCCAAAATCAGGGACAGTTGAGGTTTGGCTATGCCTAATTCTATAAAGCAATTTGCATGTACCTCTCAACCTGTTAATGCAATAAATCTGGACAAGGCCAAATATAGGGAACATATAAACAGTACTAAAAATTGCTCTTGTATAAACTGGGACAGTTGATAGAACAGGTCTTATTTTAGCATGCATTTTTCTGAAGGTTATAAAGTCTGAAACTAGTGTGTCATTATTTAGTGACTTAATTCCTAAATCATTTGCCAGAAAACCACAAATTGAGGAACAAACCAAAAATAAGAAGCAAAAAATCTATTCATTCTTTGAAAATCTGGACAGTTGGGAGGTATAGTTCAGCTGGGGCTGTCTAAGTTTGCCGCCCTTCCCCTGCCATTAAACCATGGTCGAATGGAGCCTCCCCCGGCAGCCATTCCAATGATCCATTACTTTGCTATTTCACTCCATTTACCATAAACATGTGCATACTGATTTACTTCGATGATGATTTGAACTTCATTTGAAAGTTTTATTTTGCATTTTACAGCACAAACACTAAGACATCTGCTAAACAAATTTGGTATTAAAACTTCTCTGCCCTTGAAACTCATTCATTGAAACAACATTAAAACCCACATTCAAAGAAAAATACATTTTACCCATGGCAGATAAAAATTAATTCTGGGCTGCTTTTAAATCATAGGCCCCTTGCATATGAAACATACATGTGCTCTTTGATATACCTTCCTATTGCTTTGAACATTTTTCCAGTAAACAATGAAACAAAACTGCCCAATTCAGAACATTTCCATCATAAAAGTCTAGTCAAACTTCTACAGTCCACCATTATCAGTAAATAATATGCATAATCTCTGAAGTAGTAAAAAAAGTCATCTAAATGATTCCACATTAAATAAATCTAACTAATGAAGAGGTTGCTGCTAGCAATCACCTTTATATTTCATGACTTCACCAAAAAATAGTGTCCGATGCCCCTGAGGAATAAATTGCCTAAATTACATTAATAATAAGCTAGTAATATTGCAATAGGAAATGAATGGCAAACTGATAACAGGCTCATAGTTAGTGCCTTAACTTTCAGTACAGCAGCATTCACCCCTTATGGGAGTTGTAAGGATATGAGTGTGAACCAACAACCTTCTGCATTAAAAGCAAGTACACAACATTTTGTGCTACTAGCAATGTGAGCCAACTTAGCATAATCAGCACTAAACTTCTCTTTCCCTGCAGCTCTCAGTTCCTTGTAAAATCTACGCAATACTCAACTACATCTCAACTTCGCACCACAAGAAGTTTGGAAAAAGCCAAATTTATTGGGGTGGGTCAAAAGGGCAAAAAACAGGAACACATTAAACATTGCTTGTATAATCTTCGAAAGCTGCTAGAATAAAATGCTGTGTTACCATCATACATTTTTACTGCCAAGGTCACTGTGCAAAATAGTCAGAACAACATACCACTATGCCAAATCACCTGCTTTGTGAAAGAGAGGAAGACTGAAACTTAAATGGCTATCATTTAATGAATTCAGTTCTTACCATAGCCGTCAACCTCTTAGCACAAAACACCTGGACAAACCCAGTAATGAGGGAATACAGCCCTCAAACATATTCAGTGAATTCAGTTCTTGCCATAGCTGTCAACAGCACAAAAAAACCTGGACAAAGCCAATAACAGGGTATTACAGTCCCAAAATAAGGACAAATTTCAAATAGTCATAAATTTAAAAATTGCTATAAAAGGTTGTGTTAGTATATATTTATTGCTAGAATAAAAAGTTGTTTTACTATGTCACAAACACAGGGATAAGATGCAGACTCCACAGAAGGCACCCAGCCAAGAATCAAACCAGAAAACCTATAGCTGTGAGGCAACAATACTGCCACTGTACCATCAAATATGTAAGGAAGTAAACATTCAGAAACCTGAAGTCTGAAATTTAAATGCCTGTCAATTTGTTAATCAGGACAGTCTGACTTGGAACAAAACAGACAATTCTCAGCAGAGGCCCAGGAAGAAATAATGCAGACATGTCTTTGTAACATGGGAGGACACAAAAGCAAACCCAGACAAACAGAGGGAGAAGATACAGACCCCCCCACAAAGAAGGCACCCGAGACAAGAACCAAACCCAAGAGCCTACAGCTGTGAGGCATCAGTGCTACCACTGCACCATCAAATTTCAAGCATTGCAATATTTAAAACCTAGTACTACTGATAATGAGATACTACCCAGGATATAATATTCACCAGTTAGACCGTACTAACCTAGTACTACTGATAATGAGACACTACCTAGGATATAATATTCACTGTTAGACCATACCAACCTAGTACTACTGATAATGAGAGTACTACTGACAATGAGATACTACCTGAGGATATAATATTCACGGTTAGACAACCTAGTACTACTGATAATGAGATACTACCCAGGATATAGTATTCACGGTTAGACTGTGCTAACCTAGTACTACTGATAATGAGATACTACCTCCAGGATATAATATTCACTGGTTAGGGCCGTACTAACCTAGTGCTACTGATAATGAGATACTACCTCCAGGATATAATATTCACCAGTTAGACCGTACTAACCTAGTACTACTGATAATGAGATACTACCTCCAGGCTATAATATTCACAGTTGAGCCATTACTAACCTAGTACTACTGATAATGAGATACTACCTCCAGGATATAATATTCACCGGTTAGACTGTACTAACCTAGTACTACTGATAATGAATACCTCAGGATATAATATTCACTGGTTAGATCGTACTAACCTAGTACTACTGATAATGAGACACTACCTCCAGGATATAATATTCACTGGTTAGACCATACTAACCTAGTACTACTGATAATGAGATACTACCTCCAGGATATAATATTCAGCGGTTAGACTGTACTAACCTAGTACTACTGATAATGAGATACTACCTCCAGGATATAATATTCAGCGGTTAGACTGTACTAACCTAGTACTACTGATAATGAGATACTACATCCAGGATATAATATTCACCGGTTAGACTTTACTAACCCAGTACTACTGACAATGACCTACTACTTCCAGGATATAATATTCACTGGTTAGGCTGTGCTAACCTAGTACTACTGATAATGAGATACTACCTCCAGGATATAATATTAACCGGTAAGACTGTACTAACCTAGTACTACTGATAATGAGATACTACCTCCAGGCTATAATATTCACCGGTTAGACCGTACTAACCTAGTACTACTGATAATGAGATACTACCTCCAGGATATAATATTCACAGGTTAGACCATACTAACCTAGTACTAATGATAATGAGATACTACCTCCAGGATATAATATTCACTGGTTAGACCGTACTAACCTAGTACTACTGATAATGAGATACTACCTCCAGGATATAATATTCACCGGTTAGACTGTACTAACCTAGTACTACTGATAATGAGATACTACCTCCAGGATATAATATTCACTGGTTAGACCATACTAACCTAGTACTACTGATAATGAGATACTATCCCCAGGATATAATATTCACTGGTTAGAACATACTAACCTAGTACTACTGATAATGAGATACTACCTCCAGGATATAATATTCACTGGTTAGACCATACTAACCTAGTACTACTGATAATGAGATACTACCCCAAGGATATAATATTCACCGGTTAGACTGTACTAACCTAGAACTACTGATAATGAGATACTACCTCCAGGATATAATATTCACTGGTTAGACCATACTAACCTAGTACTACTGATAATGAGACACTACCTCCAGGATATAATATTCACTGGTTAGACCGTACTAACCTAGTACTACTGATAATGAGATACTACCTCCAGGATATAATATTCACTGGTTAGACTGTACTAACCTAGTACTACTGATAATGAGATACTACCCCCAGGATATAATATTCACTGGTTAGACCGTACTAACCTAGTACTACTGATAATGAGATACTACCTCCAGGATATAATATTCACTGGTTAGACCATACTAACCTAGTACTACTGATAATGAGATACTACCTCCAGGATATAATATTCATCAGTTAGACCATACTAACCTAGTACTACTGATAATGAGATACTACCTCCAGGATATAATATTCACAGGTTAGACCATACTAACCTAGTACTACTGATATTGAGATACTACCTCCAGGATACAATATTCACAGGTTAGACGGTACTAACCCAGTGCTACTGATAATGAGATGCTACCTCCAGGATATAATATTCACCGGTTAGACCGTACTAACCTAGTACTACTGATAATGAGATACTACCTCCAGGATATAATATTCACTGGTTAGACTGTACTAACCTAGTGCTACTGATAATGAGATACTACCTCCAGGATATAATATTCACCAGTTAGACCATACTAACCTAGTACTACTGATAATGAGATACTACCTCCAGGATATAATATTCACCGGTTAGACCGTACTCACCTAGTACTGCTGATAATGAGATACTACCCCCAGGATATAATATTCACCGGTTAGACAGCACTACAAGGAAAGGACGTGGGATAGCAGTCCTTTACAAAAATACTCTAACTGTTAATAGAGAAACAATTCAACCACCCCAATTCAATAATGCAGAACTCCTTATAACCAAACTACAGATTAACCATAACAAATGCTTGAACATCGTCTGTGCATATATTCTGCCAGGCAACAACTTAAATACTCTGGAGAATATCTTTCACTGGTTATCCACTACCTATCCCCAAGAAACCATAGTTCTTGGTGACTTCAATACCGACTGGCACCCCTGCTCCTCCTCACCCCTCCTCACCCCTATAAACGTATCTGGATTTAAACAGACCATAACCTCTCCCACCAGGATAAACAAACCAACCAACCGGGAAAGTATCCTAGACTAGATCCTAATAACCAACCCCGACTGTACACAGCTGGCACTCTCCCTGGTGACCTTAGTGACCATCTACTAACCTATATCATAAAACATAAGGCAGAAACCCCCACCAGACCAAATATAAAACAATTAGAAACAGAAAAAACTTTGACACTGCTATTTTCCTAAACAAACTAAAAGTAATTGACTGGTCAGTATTAAAAAATCTACCAATAGAAGAAGCTATAACTCACTTTAACACTAAATTCCTAAGCATCCGTGATGCTCATGCTCCAGCACGTACAATAAAATGTAGATCAAACACAGCACCATGGCTCACAAAAGATACCAAATCTAAAAAAATCTAAAATCAAAACTAGAAACAGCGCCTGGGCCAGCTGGAGATCAACTAAAGCCCCACATGACCATTTAAAATATCGTCAACTCAGGAATGATACAAAAACATCTATTTTACTAGATAAAAAAAGCTTTTACCATAACCTGTTACAAAAACACCAAAACCACCCTCAAAAGTTCTGGGCAAGTCTAAATCAACTTTTACATCCAGGTCATTCTACCACCCCAAGCCCAGCTAACCACACCAACAGCTCCCCTGAGACCATAGCTGCCACTTATAATAACTTTTTCACTGAAACAATACAATCCCTGGCAAATCAACTAACCCCCATAACCACAACCCTAAACTACCCACTAATCACCCCCAATGTAGCTTCCAACCGATATCCAGTAATTTTATCAAAACACTTATAAAAAAACTAAAACCTACCACCCTCGCTGCTGAGCTCCTCCCTGCAGAATACCTACAAATAGCAGCAGATGCCTTTGCATATCCCATAGCTATCCTAATCAACAGAACCTTATCCGAAAGCACTATTCCCTCCCTCTGGAAAATATCCCATGCCATCCCAATCCACAAAGGTGGATGTTCCACTGACATATCCAACTACAGACCCATTGCCATTCTTTCCCCACTAGCCAAAATAATGGAGAAATGTGTACACAAGCAACTAATGCAGTACCTTACACAGAATAACTTACTGTCCAACTCCCAGCATGGTTTCAGGCCACACCATAGCACCACCTTGGCCCTCCTCTCCTTTACTAACACCATAAACAAAAGCAGGAATAACAATAGGCTATCCTCCGCTGTCTTTCTTGACCTGTCTAAAGCCTTCGACATGGTCAACCATGAACTTCTCATTCTCTCTCTCCAGTTTATTTCCCTCAATATGCACGCAATCCAGTGGTTCCAGTCCTACCTGTCTGGTAGACAACAGGCTGTATTATGGCAGGGCAAACTCTCCAGCCAGCTACCTCTCACACTTGGTGTCCCTCAAGGCTCCATACTAGGTCCACTACTCTTCTCTATTTTTATCAACAACCTTCACACTGCTATCCCTAAAGCCACCTGTATTCAATATACAGATGATTCCACTTTGATCTGTTCAGCCACCTCCCCATCCGAACTGCAAATCCTAACCCAAAATACATTCAACACTATTGAGAAATGGCTCACCAACCAATGCCTACTGCTGAACCCCCAAAAAACTAAACTTCTACTATTCACCCCCACTAGTAGATCAGCCACACTTTCATTCTCTGTCATGTCTAACAATGGTACCACTATCTCCCCAGATCAACACACTAAGCTCCTAGGGATTATCATAGACAACAATCTTAAATTTGACCTACAGGCATACAGACCATAAATAAGAAGCTTGGATCACTGTATAGAAACAAAACATTTTTAACACAACTAGCTAAGACTGCAATCGCCCGGTCACACCTACTCTCTACTCTTTTATATGCCTCGCCAGTACCTCAAACCTCAACAAATCCAAATTAGGTAAGCTCTCCCATAGCTACAGCCATATTGCCAGATTCGCCACTGGTTCCACTTATAGAACACACCATTGCCAGAACCTGACACAACTAGAGTGGCTAGAACTGCTGAGTTTAATTCAATTTAATCAACTCTTAATAGCACACAAAATGTTGTACCACCCTGAGGATACCCCCTCACTTGTAAATATCATTAAGCCGTACAGCAACTTAAGATCCCTATGATCAGCCAACAAACTACTGGTCCAAACCCACAAAGCTAATAATGCTGCTGGTGCGTCCCTGTTTGCCAACTTTGTTGGCAAAACCTGGAATTCATTGCCAAGTCATATAACCCTACAATCATCCATAAGTCTCTTTAAAAAAAAAACCTCAAATGGCATTTCAAAGAGAACTGGCTTTGCTCGTGTACCATCCTTGATTAAGTTATAAACTGAAAACATAATCTCTATATACCACAACATGTAACCACTTCACCAAGCTATGCAACCAATCTGATGTCTCTTGCATTTTAAAAGTGTTTGACCGAGTGAACTGTGAGTCCTAGTTAGGGAATACCACTAGCCATTGTACATAATCACTTGTTTTATACTTTGTTTTATACTTTCTAATGTGATTAAATGTGTCTGACCAAGTGAATTGTGAGTCCCAGTTAGGGAACGCCACTAACCATTGTACATAGTCACTTGTTTTATACTTGTTTTATACTTTGTTTTATACTTTCTAATGTTATCTATGTAAGTCTGTTGATTTGGAGCTTTTCTCCCCGGGCCTCTGCTGAAAATGGACATATATCCAGTCGGACTATCCCAGTAAACAAATGTAAAATAAATAAATCATAAATAAACACCATTGGCTCTTCCTCTACCCTTGGGACCAACTTCTGAAACCTGGAAAAATGAAATCAAGACAAACTGTCAGCAATCTAGTTCTTAACTCCTGCCATATGCACACCTGTAACAGAAAAATGTATTAACAAACTGCAAAACCAACTTATATAAAACTAGTAATAACAATTCAGACCACCACAGTCTTTGCCTGTAAAACTCCACCACTGCCATATTGTCCAAATAAAAAATTACACTCTTTCCCCTCAACCTCTCCCACCAAACTACTGATGCAACTCATATTAGTATTAGCTCCAAATAGGCAACATCCCTTTTCCACTCATCTCTCCAATCTGCCAGCCAATGAGCTGTAAACCATTCCCTGCCAAAATATGCACCTACTCTAATACCATGAGCTGCATTTGTAAACAACTGCAAATCCCCTTGACCCACCCAATCTGCCTAACAAAAGGAAACACCATTAAACTTCTCCAGACAGGAAAATAAAAGTATCATATCAGCCCACACCAACTTACTAATCCTGACCAAATTATGTTTGCCCATCCCCACTTTTAACAAGAAGACCACTGACCTACAAAAATTATGCCCTGGATGAACTGCCTGGCATGCAAAATTTAAAAGCCCCAAAAGCTCTATAATCTCCCTGATCTGCACCTTATCTTTGCACACCACCCATCCAATGTTTTCCTTCAAATGGACCATCTTGTCGGTCGGCAAACAAAACAACCCATATTATGCACCTACTAAAAAACCCCAAAATACAATGTCTTAGCTGGGCCTTCCAGCTTCTGACTAGCCAATGGGACTCCCAACTCATCACACATCCACAAAAACTCTTGCAAACCTACCAAAGCTCCCCCAAACCCTTCTCCTACTATGAAGAAATCATCCAAGTAATGCACCACCCTGTGCCCACCTGCTGCTGCCAAACCCAGTGAAGCAGAGTGCTAAATTTCTCAAAAGTAGTGCAGGCTACTGAGCATCCCAATGGCGTAGCCTTATCAAAGTAAAACTTGTTGCCAAATACCATACCCAACATCATCCACTCATCATTCCATACTGACAAAAGGCAAAATGCAGATTCAATGTCCACCTTCACCAACCACGGATTCTTAAACCTCTGAATAACCTTCACAGTATCATCCAAAAATACATAACTGACCCTGGCATCCTCTACTGAAATAAAGTAATTAACAGAGTTCCCTTGTGAGTATGAAGTATGGTGAATCAACTGGAACTCATCAGCCACCTTCTTAGGAACCAGACCCAATGGTGAAACCTTAAAACTATCAACGTGCGGGCTATCAAAAGGCCCAACCACCTACCCACATGCCATTCCTTTTCTACTAAACCATCCAAGATGCCCTCCTTCCCCTGTACAGATTGCAAATTCTTACAGACTACTCCATCCTCCAACACCCTTGATTTAATAGAAACCCTCATCAATTACCTCTTCCTTAGGGGACAAATAGGGAAATTGCCTGAACATCCATTGCAATACTTGCACCTTCATGGGAGAATACATCCCCTGACCATCTCCTTGCCCCCCAAAAGGACACCCCTCCCTGCAGCCACTGAACATTCCTCATACATCGTACATTCTGAAAACCCTGAAAAGATGAAGGTAAACCACCCACATTGGTGGAAAGTGAACCTTGAGCAACCTGATTACTCTTGCAGCAACCACACTGCACCACCGGGTGCATCTCCACACACTTTGAATAAGCATGGGAAAACCTACACCCTACCCATGAGCAACATCCTGCATTAAAAGCCCAACATACCCCCACCCCTTCTCACCCATCCACCCCCTACTAACTGCTCCAAAAGGGAGTAATCAACTGCCTTCCGCTTCCAAAACCTCTAGTAATATCGCAACCAAGTGGTCCCTGCCCACAAGTGCTGGGGCTCCTGGATTGTAAGAAAGCAAGCCAAGAGTAGTAAAGCCAAAGCAGCATCCTTCTCCAGCCAAACTGTCATGTAATACACAAAGCTTACCACCCAATTATCCCACATCCTGGATTGCAGCCTACCTACTCTCCTTCTCCCTAATGCTAATAAAATTGCCAAGAGGTCTTTACTATTTGCCATTTCTGATTCTACCAATCATTGAACGTTCCACATCAATTAATTCAAAGACATCAACATACTCCCCCCTCTAAATCTTCTTCTTAATTGAGGTCGGTACGTGAGGGTTCAGAAAAATTGTCCCTGCCCATTGCCCCAAAGCCTGTGTAGATAACCAATCAACTGGTCATATGCCAAAATCCAACCAGACTTCAGAGAGCAGTCCCACCTCTTCCATGGATGACATCAAGCTCCCCATAGACAACCCTACACTATCCTCCCCACTGATAGCCTCACTCTGGCCCTGCTTGTTAACCCTCTGTGCCTCTCCTATAGTGCCTACAGCATTACCTGACCCCTGACATGCCTCATCTCCAACTATCCTGCAATTATTCCCAACACACTCCAAACTTGCCCTACCTAATGGGACTCCCAACAATATGGCATTACCTGTTGCTCCATCATGCTTCACTCCAGCAGCTGGAAGATCCACTGCAACAACATCCCTCGACTGCCATGCCTGCTTCCCTCAAGCCGGCAGCCTGGTCTTCGTCTCTGGATGTTGTCTCTTCTGACTGGACTCTCCCGACTAATCCATTGTCATGAACTCAGCATGAGGCACCTCTTAGAACAGCTTTTACACCTGATACACAATGGCTGCCCACCTCTGCCACAAGCTCTGCATAAATGCTATCTGCAACAAATAAAAAGATGCATTAGGACTTCAAACCTCAGAGAGAGAGAAAAAAATAGACACATTTTGCATTACCTTAGCTAAACTATGTACCCTCTGCTTTGATACAAAACTACAACTCCATGCTGGGCAGCTACAGGAGCTGGCAACTGCCACCATACCTCCAAATGACACATACAAATATTTCTCCTCTAAACTTAGAATCCCACCAGAGCAACCTGGTCCCTGACAGCATGCATATCCCGAAAGACTTGAAGCCTGAAATTCAAAGCCATGCCATCACCACATCATCTCAATCTTGAGCACCCCAGTGATTCAGCCAAAAATTGCAAACCACATAAGAAAAGGAGCAGATTGATGTGAGGGTAGAACACTACAATCCTAGCTTGTAACCAGAGATAACAATCAAACCCTATAGCTGGTATCTCTGTGGTTAAACTCTCAACCATCATACCAACTCTCCATCACCCGAGGAACATAGCCAACACCACCAGGTTCCAGTCAACTGCTCTTTCTAATACTCTCAACCCATAAGTATAAGACATCTGAACAAAAAAATGAAACAGAGAGACAAAGGCTCAAAAATAAGGACACATCAATCTGCAGCAGTAAAACCAATACAGGTATGACATGGATGAGGCCATTATATTTGTTGATATTCTGCAGAATTCATTTTATGCATATTTGATTCCAGCACTGAAACAAATCTGAAACATTCTTGGCACATAACTGCTCATATTTCCCCTCAGGAAAGCAAAGCTTTTCATTAACAGCTTCTACATATCTATGCTGATATGCAGATTAGTTTAAGATGGGCACCCTTTCAACACTCACTCTCAGGAACTAACATCTGAACATTCTGTGAGAGTCTGGACCATTGAGAGCTACAGCTCTAACCCTTCAGACTGCCCTCCCACCCATAATGGTTATGCCACACAATGCATGCATGGTGAATGACCATTACTTGCAGGTACCTAAAATCCTGGGAAACAGCTGCTGAGCATTTCCTCCACACTGTGAAGAATCACCATTAAACCCACTGCAAGAGAGCAGCCAAACCCACAAAATGTGGAACAAGGTCTCAGCCGTGCAATCAAACACACTCCGATTGACCATATCCCCATGCTCTCTCCTCTTCCCCAACCCCCACACACAACCCAGCTGGAAGCCACCCCATTGCCAACCACCACAAACCACAACAACAGCCATCACAAACAAAAAACACCCCAAACAACTATACCTGCTACTATCTCTCCCCACCCTCTCTCTTTTTTGGTCTAAATACAAACCTAAGCCCCAAAACCATAGCCACAGCCAAAAAAAAAATTAATACCCACCACTGTTTTATTGTATAATTACTACCCACCTCCTCCATGCACACTTCACTTCCACCTCCTCCATGCACACTTCACTTAACCAAGGCCTACTCTGTCCACAGGGTTCATAGGTTCATAGGTAGGTACTAGGCTATTGGCCCAAGGGCCTATGTAAGCCTAGCCAACAAGGTTCCCTGGCTTACCTACAGGTCATCTGGGATGTAAGCTTGCAAATAGCAAGATCATGCCTAAATATGATTCCCCTTCCCAATTACACTCATATAAAACTCTCTAAGTCCTACCCTAAACCTACCTCACTTCCTCTAAGCTTCCTCTTAATAAATTAATCTTACTCATACCAGAAACTAATCAAATCTCACTTCACTTCACAACCTTAAAGTCTTTACCCCAACACCCCCTCACCCTCCTTTAACACCCTCTAACCCTTACACTATGGATGTCCCTCATTTGTCAAGCCTCAAGCCATCACATTATTTTGACAGTTTGTCCACAGATTGTTCTGACCCTTGGCACAGAGAGAGAGAGAGAGAGAGAGAGAGAGCTTACAGACCTCTTTATTGACAAAATAATTACTTGAAACAGATGTTCACACACTAGAACTGATTTTGTGATTCAGTTATAATGAGACTGTACAAGATCTCTTGTACAATATGCAGCATGTTCAGGAATCCTGGTCACTATTGTTATCAACTGATTCTTTTTTGCTATTGGGCTTGCCAGCTCTTAAAAAATATAAACACGTAAACTCCCTTCCACCACTTTGAGATGTGCTATAGGTGGTTTGTTCTGCTTGTTAGATTGCACCAGTCCAAACATTTATAAAAAGTCTCTTTTTTTACTACTGCTGAACAAATACTCTTGTGCCTTGCTAATATATTACACCATGGATTGCATTAATGAACAAATCAGTATCTGGGTCTCACTGTGTCAAATTTTGTTAGAAAATGGGTGTTGAGAAAAACAAATTCCCAGTGAATGAGCTATGTTGCGAAGGGGTATAGTAAGACTAATAATAAACAAAACTGGCTACTTACATCAAGGAATCCATATGCCATGAATAGTTTTCTTCAAGCCACTATAAATAGTTTTGCTTAATAACTGTGACCTCCCCTAAAAAAAACAAGACAGGCGCATACCTGCAAACATCTCTGTTTTCTTAAGTAGAGAGGTTTGTAATATCACATGCAGGTGTTGCAGTTTATGGGTGGGACCCATCGAAATGAGATTCTTGGCATTCTGGCCTGTTAGAAGACCTGCAGTGTGTATGGGATTTGTAGATGCCTGTACTATGCTAGTGCTTGGCAGGGCAGGAACACAAATGTGTAATTATGTATGGCAGTCTTGTGCACATGAATGCATTTCAATGGTGGGAATTTGTGTGGGGTGACAGGAAATGACCTCAATTTGCAGAGATTGCTGATGTAGATAAATTGTGGTCTGTGTGTGATTGGGAGTGTACACATGTGCAAACCTGTGTGGCAGCGTGTGTGTGTGTGTGTGTGTGTGTGTGTGTGTGTGTGTGTGTGTGTGTGTGTGTGTGTGTGTGTGTGTGTGTGTGTGTGTGTGGTGTGTCTGTGTGGATTAACTTCATAACACTGAAAACTCAAAACACTGAAAATGAGAAAACTGCATAATATAGAAGACCAAAACAGTAAAAACTCAAAACACTGAAAACACATATCATACATATACTGAGTTTAAACAACATAAATCATAGCACTTTCCACTAAGTGTAAGTAGGGGAGCAAGTCCCCCTGCACCCCCCCTACTTAAATATATCAACTCCACAATTGCACTTAATGTAGTGAAGTGCAATCTTGGAGTTGATATATATATAAGTAGCAGGGTGTGTGTGGGGGTGTGGGGGTGTATGTGGGCTTGCCCCCCTGCTTACACTTGGTGGAAAGTGCTATGATTTATGTTGTTTAAAGTCAGTATATGTATGATATGTGCTTTCAGTGTTTTGAGTATCAGTGTTTTGAGTTTTCAAGATTTTGAAGTTTCAGTATTTTGGTTTCAGTGTTTTGAGTTTCAGTGTTCTGAGCTTTCAGTGTTATGAAGTGAATCCGTGTGTGTGTGTGTGTGTGTGTGTGTGTGTGTGTGTGTGTGTGTGTGTGTGTGTGTGTGTGTGTGTGTGTGATGAGACAGTATGTGAGTGAGTTAGTGAGTGTCTGTGTGTGAATGTATGTGTGTGTGCCTGTGTATTCGTCTTATGTGCCTGTATGTGATCACTGCAAAGCACATGTGATAGGTAGGTGCTTTCCTAAGTAGCTGTTTCATCTGCTTAAGTGGAGTGATTCATACTCATACCAATTCCCAGATACTGAGATACTGCCATTTAGGGAGTATATATGACTTTGATTTATAAAATGGCATAGGAAACTAGCTCAGCACAACAATGCAGTACAAGTTACACTGCTGCTACACCATTTTCTATGAATGAAAGCCTATCCCTTCTCTTAATAAAGGTTGAAGTGAATTATACATTTTCGCTAACTAAAGATAGGTGACAGGCAGACAGTATAAATGATTAACACATCTAATAAGATGTGTATAAGGGAAAAAGAACATCAGCACCATCTCTTTAAAGTTAGCAGCTCAGCTCTGGACAACTCCAGGTACAACTTCCTAAATAAAGAATGTTCTATAGGCACTGTGAAACCGTGATCATACTTTTAAGCAACATGATAGGTAATTTATCTTTAGCCTCCTTCTCCTAAACATAGTCTTACACACATGCACGCATGCACACACACACACACACACACACACACACACACACACACACACACACACACACACACACACACACACACACACACACACACACACACACACACACAAACCAACACGGCTAACAAACAAATAAATGTAAAGGTTGGATGATATAAGCAAGAAAGAAAGAAAGAAAATGTATGAGATAATTAGCTGACTGAATAGATATATCCATTAATAATGGACAAGTGAATGACTTAAAATTAATATTGAGATAATGTGACAAATTGTTTATAGAAAGACACTGAAGTCCATGTCATAAATATGAATGATGCAACTAGAAATTCCACAGACTCTCACACACACACATCCCTCATCCACTTCCTTCTATTTCATGCATTTTTGACCCTTTACATATCTTTCCACTCTGTATTCTAGGTCTGCAATATGTTTTAAGCCCTAAACATCATTCCTCAAAAGAATATTTTCTACCATTCCATAGGTTCACAGACTGTTCTAAACTGAGCCTCCATCAGAAAAGCCCATTTGCTTCCCCTACATATCAAAATAAATACTGTAGGCCTTCATTTGCAAAAAAAATATGCTCCCCTTTACAAAAAACACTGATTCCCTCTCACACATAAACAAACACATTTGAAATAATCAGACATTGGATTAGTACTTTATTGTTGCATTACAGATTTATAGTGCAATGCAACCATGCCTTAAATATTATTCTACTTTGTTTAGCCAGAGCCCACATAAAATTAATATTGAATAGTTAACATTAAATACAGACATTTTATATGTATTTGGCTCACATATAATAGTCCTTAGTCTCCCTAGGGATACTAGCATCAACATTTGAGAACCACTGCTTTATTCAACTGACTTTACCAGCTAGTTATGCCCCTTCATGCCGCCTTCGTCCTTCTGAGTCTTACTTCACTATCAACCTGAAAAATACTATATATTTCCATGTCTTAATGCCTACCTGTCCTTTTGCTCAGCTTATACTTCCCCATTTCTCTCAGCTCATCTTCACAAGTGATGACTTCAGTTCTTTTCAGTATCTAGATAATTTGTCTCTGGACACCTTACAGCTATCTCAATGTCATCACACACTTTCTCTTCCAACTTTTTCACTTTTTTAAGGTACTGCATCCTGGACTTGACACTGTATTCCAGGTATGATCTTACCTGTACTGTATAAAAAGGAACAGGATCACAACTTTAAAGTAATTATTCTGGGAATACCTCTCAGCACCCAGTTTATTTTACCCACTGACTTTATGTCAGCTTTTATTGACTAGTGTTAGCAGAATTCAAAACATTTCCCTGAATTCTAAACTACGATCAAGAGCCGGAAAAATGCCAGATCAATTATATAGAGAAACAGTGTTGGGATTATCATCCTGTATTGGGTCAGACATCATTGGGGTAGCGAAAAAAAATCTCTTGTTCACAAAGTCATGGAACTTCAAATGTTTTATGTATCACTGATCAACTCCCAAACATCTAAGGACATTATTAATCAATCACAAATATATATATATATATATATATATATATATATATATATATATATATATATATATAGATACTACTTCCAAGGTAGCACATGTCTGGGAATAGAATGATACACTCTGGAAGGACTAACACATTAGATGTATGAATTGTGATCCAACAGTCTTCACTAAAACAACTGAAAATACATTGAGAGAATCATAATATCAAGGAAGGAAACAGAACACCTGAAAAACTTGACATTAACTTTTTACAGATTAGCCACCTCAAAGAAATTACACCTAAGTAGCATGGATGTAGGGGGCTATGGATGCAGGGGGCTTGCCACTCTGGAATAATAACTTTTAATTTCAAGTGTATTTCCATGTACTAGGAACAGCATTTTACCAGTCAGTAACTTAATTTCAGTGCTGTGCGATTCATTGAATTTGAATTGATTTCTAATTATTCCACCAAGTTTGATCATAACTACCAAATATATTTCTTTTTTTTCTTCTTCCAAACTACCCAATATAAGCTCCATGGGTATATCTTAGCCAGAATTGTGTAATCTGTTATATTGGCATTGCTAGTAGACCTGGCAGACTTTAGCAGTGGAAATATCTTTACATGGCATAAACTTGACAAGGCCCTGGTTGATCCCTCCTCTAAGTAGTATGCAGGGGCTAGTTCTTGTGGGACTGTTCCTGTGGCCCAAGATAATGTACGACATAAAGAAAAAGTGAAAGTAAAAGAAATTATTATAACTGATACCTCTGCCACACAAATGCATAATGGAAATGTAAGGAGAAAAACTACACCATCTCCCAATATAGACGATTTGCAGGTTTTTCCTCCACTTCCACTATCCATAAGAGATACATCAAAAATAGCCAGATCAGTCAGGAAAAGAAGAGAAGAGCAAGCTTGATCGATCGAACACAACCTCCTATGTTGAAGAAGATGTGGAATACCAAAGACATTCAATAATTTATAACTTGTCAAATTATATTTTAAATGACACAGAACAAAAACTTTTGAACAAGGGACTTTTATTCCTGCTACCCATAGTAATATATGTGATGCAATTATTGATGTTATGCAATGTAATGTTGAAATATATGTTTAATGCATCTGAACAAACAACAATTTTAGGAAACTAATTTCCTTTGTCCATCATTTACATCCCCATATTGGAAGCATTTTCTATAGCATGTGAGAGGGATCTTATTGAGTATAGGGATAGTGACACAAACGTCAAAAATAAAGGTTTCTATATATCCATGGACGAGTATTTAGCACTTGAAAACCTACAGAACAACAAGGCATTAAGCATTAGACCAGCTGATAAAGCTGGAGCAATTGCTCTAATATATAGTGATTATTATGAACATAAAATAAAGCAATTAGTATAAAAGATATAACTAATATTATTAAACATTTGAAAGATGAGTTATACGATAGTTTGATGTCATGGAGCATTTCTAATGAAGTTAATGAGTACTTTCTAGTAGAGAATCCGGCAGTACCTGTAATAAGAGGTTTACCAGAAATACATAAAAATCATAATAACCCACCCCTGAGAAAATAGTCTCAGGGAATGGCTGGCTTACAGAACCACTGTCAGTATTTCTAGAAGCACAATTAAAACCAGTGTTAGCAAAATCAAATACAGTTCTTAGAGATACCAAACATTTTCTTTCAACAAAAACATTTTCTTTCAACAATCTCTGATTTTTTTTTATCTACTGGTGAACAGTTGTTAACTTTTTATTTCATCTGGTTAGATGTGAAGTCATCAATCACAGTTATACCCAACAAGATAGGATTACATTATGTTAGACAATATGTCAGCAAACATAGTCATTTATCCTTCAGGATGACATCTTTGATAGTAAAATTTTAAGATCTAGAGGTATATGTAAGTAGATAGCTATTGGCTGTCTTATTACTTTTGGCACTAGTTTTAATGATGTTTTGAAATGTGATTTGTTAGGTCTGATGAAGCATACACTTGGTATGTCAAAGCGCTAAACTTTAGACGGACCATTTTTTATTGTTTTGTTTTAAACTGCCAATGTTTTAATAGATATTGTTTGTTGCCCTAGCTGTGTTTCCATGCAGTTCTATTACTGTTCTTGAGGCATTGCTAGTTTGCCATTTTTGCTATAGTATAATGCCTTCTGAAGTTAAAATTGACATGTTCAGTAGACAAAGAAAATTTTGGTTAGAAAGACAATGAAGTGAGTTTTTTTGGGAATTGTTCTAAGCAGAACTGAGGAGCAATCTATTCTTTTTTCTTTTTATTCATCAGGTTGCATTGTCATGCAGGATTGTTCCAAATAAAGTATAACACAATCTTTTTTCTTTTGTAGTGAGCCTCAAGTGCCATCTGTACACCCAGGAATCCAGCTAATAAAGGTCTTCCTTGTGGCTAGCACTCTTATCTATTACCATTGACTCAATCTTGACATCATCAAATAAAAATCTAATCTCATTTTTCACTTCCTAGATGCTGGCCTACTGGCACAGAGTCAGACAGATGTCTTGTTTTTTTTTTTTTTTTTGCCACTGATTTCCCACAATCACTTAGCAGCTCAGGTGCCAAAAGTCTGCCTGAGAGAGGGAAGAATGAGTGACCAATTGTTTGCTTGCCTTTCTAGTGGGAGAGTTTGAGGAGACACCCTTTAGGAGTGACACCTGGGTTTGTGGGTGGTTGGGGATGGAGAGTCTGAGACTTAATAGCCAGCCCTCAAGCAATGTGAGGAACCTCAAGGGAAAGGCTCGGACTTATTAGCCAGCTCTTCCTTGGCAGATTGCAAGGCAGGCTTATGTGCGAAATATATTTCAATGGTGATAAGGATGAAAATTAGCCCTTTTTGTGATACTGAAAAAAATCCAGATATCAATAGTGCTGCCACTCTATAGAGTTAGGGAGCTGAGGTATAGTAAGGTCCCCCAGAAGATTCTGCCTGCTTTGCACACATCTCCTGAATTTAAATTTGGCAATCAATTTTGGAAAAAATATATTGCTATAACAATTTAACTCCAATTTTATTGTCTGTGTCTTTCTTGTATGACAATTGTTGCTAAAGATTGCAGTAAAACAGAGGTACTTTAAACAGTGGTGTAAGGGATACATAGCATTTGACATATCAAAAGGTATAAATGAATATAAAGGAATTCATGGTGTTGTGCTATGAAATGTCAAAAGGTATAAATGAATCTAAAGGAATTCATGGTGTTGTGCTATAGTGTTGTTAAAGAGGAGAGAGTTAAACCCAGTCACAGACAATTAGCAGTGGTTAGGAGTCGGTGACAGTCACTTTCGCTTGAAGCACTATAGGAAGGCTGCCTGTCACAGAGGCATGGAAGACTACATTTTAACTAACCCTGCATATCTCCACTGCATTTTATACATTTCCACTGAATACTAGGTTAGGGCAAAAAATAAAGTAAAAAGAGAAATCTTCTGCCTCTGAGTGATACTAAACCAAAACTGCTATACAGTACAAAAGCAAGTACTAACTCATTAGATACTTCATTAGTAAATGCCATCTCTGTCATTACCAGTTTTACATTATACCCTCTCTAACCTGCTGCTAAACCTACTTGTCATCTGCTTTATTCATGCTGCTTCAACTTTCGTACATTCACATATTCAACCACTCTATCAGTTTCATATACAGATAACATATGGAAGGAAAGCAACTGTGAACTAAACAAAAATAAGATAAAAATCTGCTAACATACATGAAAAACTGCACCTTCTTCCTTTGCTGGTATTTTTCCTTTTGTTATGAATTGCATATGTAGCACATAGTTAAAAACCTTGCAGCTATCCAAGTGCACCACATTAACAAAAAGTTTCCTTGTCAGTTGCAGCCACAACCCAATCATAATTAGCCTTTAAGCACAGTCATTTGTTAGCTTTATATTAATCTTCGCAGCTACAACACTATTATTGGAACCAAACTGGTACACGTGTTGGTTAATACCAACCAGGTTCAGTCACGTGTAGTGTCACTGGTAGTAATGTTACAGCAACAGACAACTAAGGAAAGGCCACAATTATCAGCCGTCATGCTACAGATACAGCATAATATTACAGCACAGAAAGCTTTATAGTGAGAGAATTAACTTAAAAATGATGTTACAAATGAGAAGTTAGAGGTTGCTTTGCTGCTTTACACCATGTTAGAGATTCAGCACATGTAGAACTTTCGCAAGAGACTTGGCTTATCATCAGTTCCAGGAAACGGTTCACAGACAGCACATGCCTAGCATGTAGCACCTCCCCCACCTTCACAACTGCTTAGCAGTGGCAGTATCTGGCAGTAATTCAACTACCAGACGCTCAGCTGAAAGTCAAAGCTTTCCACTGTCCTAACATCAGATGTTAGCGCTCTGGCACTGAATCATTTGCACAGAAATGCAGTAAAGCACAGTAATAGGGCAGGCGTGCATAGGTAGGTCAGACTTAATTGTTAAGTTATGTTCTCAGAACACAAGAGCATCTTAGAGAATATAATGGGCATCAGTAGCAATTAAATCCACTTTAGAAAATGGATTTATAATCCAAATCAACCAGAACTTGCATGAGTTACCTAGCAACTGTTTTTTTTTCAAAGGAAAAGAATTGTTAAAGGAATATTATTAGCTGCAGTAAAAATGATGCCAGAATGAAAATAAAGACATCAGTCTGCATTATACCACGGTATTACAAAAATAATAAAACATGGATCGGAAGAAATCATAGTATGTCGATCAACAGGCACCAACAGTTAATAACACATAGAACAACATAATAACACATTTCACACGGTGAATTCCAGATTAGCATTAAAATATGTAGGTCTGCATGCTGGTATTTATCAGAATATGTAATAAAGATTTCGCAATATGCTAAGATAATTGACAGAGAAAGCAGAGAGGAGGCTGTTGGTATAATCAGCAAAATTATACCTGTATGCAGACATCTAAACTACAGTCTAATGTTAGCAAAACCAGGAAAAAAAAATCCAGAAATAAACTCTGATAGCCACAGCCAGATGGCACATCATAGCCAAATTATTTCTTTTGGTCTTCTGGTATGTCAAACAAATTTACAAACAAAGCATCTCTGGCCAAACTAAACATTCATTCATTCATTCATTCATTCATTCATTCATTCATTCATCTATTCATTCTTTTAAGCAGTAATTCAGTCATTCATTTTCTGCCATTTGGTTTATATTATTTAGGATCGCAGAGGAGATGGATCTTGGCACTAAATGGCATTGTGGCAGAGTGAAATAGTGTTGGATTGCACTGAGTCCACTGCAGCCCCCCCTCCTACACATACACACACAAACTTATACACAAACTATATATAGATGCTTTCCGGTTGACATAACCACAACGTATGCAGACTCTGCACAGAAATCACCTTGACCATGAAATGAGCTTGGGAACCAAGTGGTCAATAACTGCTGTATCACTGTGGCACCCTGGTTAGGCTTTGTTCATAGATTCATAGGTTCATAGATTAGTACTAAGCTAATTGCCCTTGCGAGCCATTTTAAGCCTAGCCAATTATCCCTTGTGAGATTCAAACCCTGCACCTTGTGTTTGTAAGGCAAACACCTTAACCATTAGGCCACCCTCCCAACCCTTAAACTAACTGCCTTTGCGAGACATTTTAAGCCTAGCCAATTATCCCTTGTGAGAATCAAACCCTGCACCTTGTGTTTGTAAGGCAAACATCTTAACCATTAGGCCACTTTTAAGCAGTTATCCCCATTTATGTTCCCAATAAATGCAGTGCTTGTTTTTCTGCACTCCATTGCTCAGTGTGTGGTTGTGGTAGTGATGGCCTCTGCCTTCTGAGTGGCAGAAGACTCAGGTGTGTTGATTTCCTTATCTTTTCACTGCTGTATGTGAGCTACTGCAGTACAACCCTCCTTTTATCACCTTTACACTTGTTCCCAGCATTTTGTAAGGCAACTTACTTTAAGCATTTAATGCATTTAGTCAGGTCCTGTTGCTAAAACCTTTAACAACAACACTGTCATTACTCTGTTTGCAGAATAACAAGTACAACAGCTACATTGATGTTTTTCCCTGTAGCATAAGTAATTCTACAACTATCTATATTCGTATTGTTGAATGGAATAATAGAAGTACTCTGCTTTATGTGGAGTGGAAGATGATTCTATAAAAGTTATACTAACTTTGCAAAAGAGACTGATGTCCCTTGAGTGAATGTTTATGATATCACTGGACTTCTCAACGTGTAATAGGTATGATACAAATAGGGTCTGTTGAGGCGTTTTATGATAGGAAGAGGTCACCTGTCATTTGGCTGTATAGCACAGAGAAGAGAGGTAAGAATTTGCTTTGCTCAGCATACTTTTTTAATTTAGGCCCTTGATTATTTTTAGTGAGCATGTGCTGTGGTCATTCCAGCTGTGACAAATGTTTGGGCATGTACATACAAAAAAGGGCATTATCCTCAATGATTAACCTAATGAGAATAGTAGAACAATTATGTTCCTGGATCTGTAAGCCATACCTTTAGACATAAGCTGTGCCATGAAAAAGTACTTCCTTACAACAGTGGATATGTGGTGATAAAATGACAGTTCGTTGTTGACATGTGTTCCCAGATCTCTAAGTGATTGTTTTTCAGAGAATTTTTGTCAATGTGATAGTTACAAGGAGAAATATGCTTGTCAAAGGATTATACATTTCTTGGCATTTAGTTGTAGTCTGGTTTTCATACCAACTATTTATTTGGAACAGGTTCCCTTGTAGGATCCTGGTGTCCTCTATGGAGTTTATGACTGTACCATGTTTGCATTCATCTGCAAACTTGGTCAGCCACAAACGCTTAACATTAGTTGACCTCCACAAAGTAAATGCCAAAGAGAAGTGGCTCTAGGGTTGAATCCCGGGGCATTTAATTTGTGACAGGTCTTTTGCAGCATCTAGAGCCCCCACCCTCCAACTCCCTGGGTTCTATTTGTGAAACATTTTTCTATCCAATGAGTTACATAGTGGTTAGCATTTGTTTATCTACAGTGCGTGTAGACAGGGATGGTGTTGAACACCTTTCTGAAGTCAAGATATTGCAGTGGGCACTGATTTGCCTTCATCCATTTCCTCAGTGACTTTTTAAACAAAGTTGACCGGATTAAGTAGCCAGTTCCTGCCCTTGACAGATCTAGACTAAAACTGGTCATGAGTCTGTAGGTTACCTATATCCCTGTTTTTTTTTTTATGCCAGAATGACCCTTTACACAGCCTTACAGGTGAGACTAATCAATCTTATAGGTCAATAATTACCCAAGATCATTGAAACCATGCTTTTATGCAAGGGAATGACTGCTGCTGTTCTCCATGCATCTAGCATAAAGCCTGTTTTGCGGCTAATATTGAATAGTCTCTGTAGGGGGCTGATAAGTTATGTTTCAGGCTAACAAGAAGGCAACCTGCTATGTTATCCAGCTCTACAGATTTTGTATTCTTGCTCTTACATAATGCCTTGTGAACTTATTCTTGGAAAATGTTTTGGAGGGGGGTCATAACTTCAGGTATTTGTTCTGGGAATACTGGAGGTGAGAGGGGGTGAAGTAAGAGATGAATTTGTTTGCTAGTGGATTTGCTGTATCCTCCGGATCCAAGTATGTGACATAATTTACTATTAGGTTTGTGCAGTGATGGGCAAGGTTTCTGAATTTTCTCACTCAATTAAAGAAGGTTTTGTGGTTATCTTTCATCTTGGTTGCTATTTTTGCCTCATATCTGGCTTTAGTTGAGTTTATCAAGATAGAGAGTTGCTTGTCTAGTTTAGCAAGAGCATTTTTGGCTTCTTGAGAGCTAGATTTTCTTTGCATGCTATGAGTTTTTCTTTTGTTATAGTGTCTGTTTATATGGTTTTACCATAAGAGTTTAATTTTGAATTTGGCATTGTATTTGTTTCTGAGGGGCACAGATGCATCTATACAACTATTTATATGTACATAGAATTTGGCAGCAAAGGATTCCCACTTAGGCAGTGGGACTGTTGAGATGTAAAGGGCTTTTGAATTTAACCAGGTCATCACTCTGTTTTTGTAGATTAGCCCTTGGATAGTCTCTGAATACCAAGATATTGGTGGATGTTTCAGGCTTCAGTCTTAAGGGAAATGTGGCTGACTTGTGGTCTGATATGACCAGGAAGAAAGTCACAGTTGGTGAGAAGCAGCCCCATACTGGTAACGACCAAGTCCAGGATTCTATCTTCGTTGACTGGGATTTGGGCTAACTGGCTCAGAGAGTTTGTATTTATAAAGTTCAGAAATCTCTGTGCATACATGTTTGAAGATGTATACACTTCCTAGTTTATAGAGGGACAGCTGAAGTCTCCGAGGAAAATGGTATTTGGCTTAATACATAGAGACTCCATACTGGTTAGATAGGAGGTATGGGCTGAGGGGGGACATATAGGTGATCATGTAGTTAGTGATAATGTAATCAGGGGTTTAGTTTATAGTAAGTTTATAGGCCATTATACCATGACCCCCCCCATTAATATTCCAAAACATGCACGCTGATTGGCCAGCATGCACGTTGTAAATCGTCTTATACTAATGGAAAAAGGTCCGGTCGCCCGGACTTTTTTCATTAGTATAAGTCTCTTTTAAAACACTGTCTCGCTATGTTAAAAGAGTTTAACATAGCGACACAGGTTTAAAAAAAGCAATGGAGATCTCCGTTGCTTTTTTTAAAGCTGTCTCGCTATGTTAAACATCTTTAACATAGCGACACAGTGTGTAAAAAGCAACGGAGATCTTGCTTTCTCCGTTGCTTTTTTTTTTAAAACTGTCTCGCTATTTTAAATGGGTTTAACATAGCGAGACAGCTTTAAAATAAGCAACTTAGATCTCCGTTGCTTATTTTAACATAGCGAGACAGGTTTAAAAAAAAAAAGCAACGGAGAAAGCAAGATCTCCATTGCTTTTTACTGTTTCGCTATGTTAAATGGGTTTAACATAGTGAGACAGCTTTAAAATAAGCAACGGATATCTCCTTTGCTTATTTTAAAGCTGTCTCGCTATGTTAAACCCATTCAACATAGCGAAACAGTAAAAAGCAACGGAGATCTTGCTTTCTCCGTTGCTTTTGGCCACAGCTCTGATGTACTGCGTAGGCATGCGCAGTACATCAGAACTGCTGCGGATACCAGACAGCTGCGGAAGGGCAGCAAAGAGGCATTATACAATGCCATTATTTAAGAAAAGTAATTATTTCTTTTCTTAAATAATGTCATAGTATAATAGCAATAACGCACTTCTGGGTGTGGGTAATGCAGGATTTACCCACGGTTGTCTTTGTTTGGTCCCTCGGGCTTTGCCCTCGGGACCAAACCACGCCAACCGTGGATAAATCCCGCATTACCCACACCCAGGCATGGGTTATTGCTATATCATCTTGTCTAATGAACCAGGAGGTGAGATTTATTTAAGAATTTAGGGATGCTTCTACTTTTAGTGCCTTTGTCTAATGAAGTAGGCCTGTGATGATATCTATATCTATAGCTATCTATATTTATATCTATTTATATATATATATATATATATATATATATATATATATATATATATATATATATATATATCAGCATTTTCCAGGGTAAGTAAAGCTTGCAGGGTATGGAGATTTTTTTTGTGAAGGAGCCTAACATTGAATAGCAACACTTTAATGTTGTCCACATTATAGTGTTATAAGCTTTAGAGGACTGACAGTGCCTCAAAGAGTCACTATGAAGGTGGACAAGATTTTAGACAATATATGGAAGCTTCGGGAGAGGTGCACACAATCCCTGGCAAAGCAGTTAACTATCTATCATCTCTTCTCAGGCTAATATATATATACACACACACACACACACACACACACACACATATATATATATATATATATATATATATATCCCTCTTTGAATTCCATCAGAAGCTAAGCAAATTGTTGAAGTCTGTTGACTTTTGCTCATACTGCGGCATCATTCTTGGTTATGGTAGAAGACTTCTCAAGTCAAAGTTCATACCTGCCTTAAACATATATTCCAAGAGCTCCATCATGCTTCTCTTCATATAATTTTAGAGAGGTATATCTGAAGTTATTTACATCCACTTGTACATTGACTGTGTCATATGTGTAGCTGTGGTTCAAGGACTTGAGTGCTGAATGGAGCATCGATGTGTATCAGTATGCCGTCACCTATAACAGAATATTAGGTAGTATGGTAGTTTGCCTAATGGGTTTTTGACTTTGGGACATTGATACTCATGGATGTATTTTTCATGATGGGTGCTGCCTGTGTTGTTTGTTGTGTGTTTGTGAGGTTGCTCAGTATGATTGTTTCTCAGCTTACATTGAGGAGGTCTTTGTGGTTTAGGTAGGTTATGTGAAAAACTGCATCATCACCAAAACTCTTAGGTTTCCCCAAAACACAAAAAATAAACCCTTCAGGAACCCCCTTGTGCTGCTCACAAAAGTGCTTGGCCACAGGACTATCTAATCTTTTGTGCCTAATGTCCCCCAAGTGCTCCAAAATTCTAAGCTTGACTTTTCTGCTGGTTTGACCAATATACCTTTTTTGTTTTACACATAGGTTGTGGTTGTGTAAAACAAAAATGGTATATTGGCACAATGTAGAAAATATTTTTATATATAAAAAATTCTCATACAAAAGTTTGCATATTTGAAATTTATTAGTATATTTATATGAAGTAAGGGCATGTTTAAATATAATAAATGGAGTGCATCAATTATATTCAATCAATGTTTTGTAATTAAAAATTTTTTTCATGGATGAAAATGTAAAGCAAATACATTTAATGCACAACATTTTATACATAATAAGAAGTATGAGATTTCAATGGTGAAGTTAGAAACTTCATAGCAAGAATATTACTGATGAAATCAGGTTTATTGCTTAATAGTTTCATTGAATCAATTATTTATGTAAATGTCAAATATGTGTTATAAAAGGGGTGTTGTTTGATTTACAAAATGTATTCCATGAGAAGGCGAAGGCCGAGGTACCAGAATTAAAAGATATTCATATAGTTTGGACTGCTTGTGTTGTGCTCTAGTTTTTCAGCTATTATATGTCGGAGTGTGTTTTTTGGTCTAAGTTTTGTGTATTCAGTATTCCTTAAGCATTACATTCAAAACACTCCTATGTTCATAAACATTTATATCGCCTTTCTCTGTATTTTCACTTTGACTACTTCCTTTGTACTTTTTTCTCATATTCAAGAAATGCAATCTTTTATTCTTTTTATAGTTGTTATCTTCACTATCTGTTCTGCTATAATGTTATACAATATATGGTTTATGTGTCTCTTTATATTTTTCTTCATTGGTCTTTTTACCTGAAAGTACTATAATTTTTGGGTAGAAGCTTGACTATTTTTGTTCTTTTAAATACTCTGGCAAAATAAGTTTGTTTCCTTTATTTTACATATACTTTTCCTAAACTCGGCATAACCCTTTTGCAGATATTGCCCTACAGAGCTTCTGCACTGTCCTATATAACCCTGTCTCTTTTTAATATCATACATGTATTGTTTTTTCCTGTCTTCACTCAGTTCATTGTGTTTATTTTTGTAAACTGTTTGTTTCTATTTTACTAACTTCTTCCACTTTATAACCTTTTCTCTTTTCTGCCTATATTCCTGAAACATCAAGGGAATGGTCATAATCTAGCAACTGGTCTAGGGTAATTTCTGGCTGAGCCACTACTCTCCACCCTACCCTGAGCACTACCACAAGACCATATTATTTGTGTCTTTAGCCCTGTATTAATATAAGTGAATTGATAGCCCTTATCTTGTGCTCTGAGCCTAGTATAACATACCTGTGCAGTTTAAACTTCATTCTGTCTTGCATAACTGAATTTATATATTAATATACATTCTACATTTTCCTTGGAATGGAAGAGGCTAATTAGCTATTCCAACAAATGTTCCAATCTAACATCTGTCATGCTGTGACTTAATATATGTCATATACATCTCCTCTGCAACTGTAAGGCAGTTAATCTGTCATCTTTTTTTCTAGTGTAAAAGAAAAATCCATCCAAAACTCCAGAAATATTTTTAGTGATGTCCTGATATTCTTTGTTATGCTTCACAGCCACTGTAAGAGTTCCATGTTATATCTAAATTTATTTTACCTCAAAATGGATATTCTGGGGTTCACTATATTGATGTGATTTTGTTTGCATACTTTGTCTTTCTCCCACAGTGGAGTTTCTGCCCCTTTATATGACTCATTTTAGGCATAACAAAGGGTTTGTCTCCTTTAAAAATGCAGTGACAGAACGTTACAGCCTAGAAGGTGTTTCATCTGTTTGACTCCATTAAATACAGTGATAGGACTTTACAGCCTAGAAGGTGTTTTAGCTGTTTGACTCCAATAAATGTCTGGATTTTGCAGCCTCTGGAACCTGTTTCAGCTATTTAGGTTCATAGGTTCATAGGTAGGTACTAGGCTATCTGCCCAAAGGCATTTATAAGCCTAGCCAGAATGTGTTGGCTTTCGCCGCCCCCTTAGATTAGTTCCTTGTGCCTCTGTCCAGCAGAGCCATTGAAGTGATCCCTGGGGTAAACTTTCTGTTTCCCATCCACTCGTCAAGGTTTCTCTTGAAGAGGGTTAGTGAGGAGCTCTGCCTAATGTAGATTGGAATCTTGTTCCTGAGCATGGGAAGTCTCTGGGACAGGAATTTATCCCTCCAGCACGTCCTATTTATTGTTGTGGTGAGGTTTAGATCCCTGGAGCATGTGGCTCGAGGGGATATGGTTTTCTTTAGGTGGAGCATGTCCATCAATTCTGGGCTGGACATGGCCTTGTATGTCAGGCAGAGATCACCTCTGAGTAGGCGATATGCAACCAAATACAGCTGGAGTTTCTTCAGTTGAGCTGTATAGGGCATCTGCTTGAGGCCAGTGATCCTCTTGGTGAGGTACTTCTGTGGTCTTTTCAGTTGTTGCAGGTTTCTTGTAAGGTACATCCCAAATGGGGCATTGTACTCTATGATGGGTCTGATGAGTGATGCATAGAGGGGCCCAATAACCTCTTTTGATTTGGATGCAAACCCTTTTGTGATTAGGTGGGCCACAAAGGAGGATTTTCTAACCACCTTGGCAATGTGATTATCCAAGGAGAGGTTACTATCTACTTGGGTCCCCAGATCCCTTATTACGTGTTCCATATTTAGGAGGCTACTACCTATGTGGTAGTTTTTGGGTACTTTGTTTTTTCCAAAGGGGACGACTATGCACTTTTTGGCATTTATCTTGAGGCCATGGTTTTGACACCAGGTATCTGTCTCAGTGAGACCCTTTTGGACGATGTCTGTGTCAGCCAGAGAGTCAGTTATAGCCCCTAGTTTGCAGTCATCTGCGAACTTGGTCAGCCATAGTCCTCCTGTGCTTGCCTGTACCTCTGAGAAGTATATGCCGAACAGGAGGGGTCCTAGGACTGAGCCCTGGGGAATGCCACTTGTAACCAGTTTAGAGTCAGGCCTAGCTCCCGCAACTCTTACCATGTGGGTTCTGTCCGTGAGCCAGTTGGCAACCCATCTCGCAACGTAGGGGTTTATGTTCAGGCTGGTGAGCTTGTCTATAATACCTGAGTGGGGAATGGTGTTGAAGGCCTTTGTGAGGTCTAGGTAGGCTGTGTGGACTACCTTTCCCTCATCTATAGTCTTGGTAACTGTCTCAAAGAAGTCCACCAGGTTTAGGAGGCATGATCTGCCCTTAACAAAGCCGAACTGGGTAGGGTCCAGTGTTCAGAGGTTCCCAATGTCTCTGTTAATGAGATTCATGATGATGTGCTCCATAGCTTTGCAGACCAAGCTAGTCAGGCTTATAGGGCGATAGTTCCCTGGGTCCATTGTGGAGCAGAATAACTATTGCTGTGTGCCACTCTGTGAGCACATAGCCTGTGGAGAGGCTGAGTTTAAACAGTGTGTTTAGGTGAGGGGGTTAGTTCATCTTTGAGCTCATGTAGGACGCAGCCTGGGACACCGTCCGGTCCCATTGATGCTGTGTTTTTGGCTTTGGAGAGGGCTGTTTTAACCTGAGTGTCTGTGATTTCAAGGGCACTACATTCTTCTGGTATAGTTATGGGCCCTTTTGGGAGTGAGAGAGGGGTGAAATTTGCACTGAACCTGTCTGCCAGGATGTTGGCTATATCAGTCGGTTCAGTGTATTTTGTGCCATTCTGCACTAACTCTGAGCAGATCTGAGAAATGCCACTTAGATTCTTGACATAGCTAAAGAATGCCTCATGGTTATCTTTGGAGTCCATGGCAATTTTTCTTTTGAAGCTAGCCTTGGATGATTTTATGAGGGAACACAGTTTCTTGCTGATACTGATCAGGTATGTCTTCCCTTTTTGGGATTTTACTCTTTTCTGTACTAGTTTCCTCCTTCTATTGTATAGCTTATTTATGGCAGGGGTCCACCAGACTGGTTTCCTTTTCTTGGAGGAGTGAGTCTTGATTTTGTTTACGATAGCACGATCCATGCATTCTTGTAGGTGCCCGTAGAGTGCATGAGTAAAGGATTTTGCAGCTTGGACAGCGTTATCCTTTAGCATGGGGGCTTTGAAACTTCCCACCTTGGTCTTAAGTAATGTGAAGTTTGCTTTTGAAAAGTTTTTTATGGTGGTTTCTTTGACCGGGGGTGGTGGCGGAATATGGATATCCAGAGTGATTAGTTTATGGTCAGATCTAACCAGTGAGGGGTTGACCTCCGGTGTGGGACACCAGTCACCCATGTTGGTGATGACCTGGTCCAATATGTTGTCACCTCTGGTGGGGGTGTTGACCAGTTTATCCAGGGTGTTTGAGTTTATAAATTCTAGGAAATGTTGGGCAATGGAGTTTGTACTTGAGTAGTTCTCCCAGTTAAGGTTTGGGTAATTGAAATCACCCAATATCAGGGTGTTTGGTAGGACCTTTATGTTTCCCAGTGTTTCCAGGAATGTGGAATGCGGGTTCTGGGACACGGTGGGTGGTCTGTAGCAAGCTATAATTTGAATAGCAGTTTTACCCGTTGTTAGTTGCACGTGGATGATCCCTGAAGCATCGTGTTGTGCCACTAACCTGGAGGTGTGGGTGTCCTTGATGAATATGGATACTCCCCTGCTTTTGTATTTCAGTTTGGGTTTTGTGGCCAAAATGTATGGTATGAGTTGTAGCCTGGTAGTGCTGGGGTGCTCCCTGTAGCCTTAAACCAGGTTTCTGTTACTGCACATATATAGATTTTCTCCATACTGAGGAGTGCCTCAAGTGCGTGCATTTTGAGGTTTAGACTTCTGGCATTGAGTAGCATTACCCTCAGTTTTTTATTACTTGTGCTATTTACGGCAGTGGGTTTGTCTTTTGAGCCTTACCTAAAAAAGGCACTATGGGGGAGGCAAGAGCAATGACAGGACTTTGCAGGCGCTAGAACCTGCTTCAGCTGTTTGACTCCATTAAATACAGTGACAGGTCTTTGAGCCTCTAGAACCTGCTTCAGCTGTTTGACTCCATTAAATGCAATGACAGGACTTTGCAGACTCTAGAACCTGTTTCAGTTGTTTGACTCAATTAAATGAAGTGATGGGATTTTCTGCAGCCTCCAGAACCTGCTTCGCCATACCTCACAACTTCTTTATGCAAGACTACCCCACCATTAACTGGGAAAACTACTCATGTACTAACTCTTTTGCTCAATGTTTTCTAGAATTCATAAATTCCAACGCCTTGGATCAACTTATTCTCACCCCCACCAGGGGCGGCAATATTCTAGACCTGGTCATTACCAACATGGGAAACCGGTGTTCCACACCAGAGGTCAATTCCTCGTTGGTCAGATCTGACCACAAGCTAATCGTCCTAGAAATCCACATCCCACCCCCAGTCCCAATTAGGGAAACTATCGTAAAAATCTTCTCCAAAGCCAACTTCACACTTCTTAAGACAGAAGTGGCAAACTTCATGACACCCATGCAGATGGACAATAGAGGTATGACTGCCGAATCCTACACAAATGCACTTTATAAGCACTTACACGAGTGCATGGATCATGCTATCCCTAACAGAACCAAGATGTTATCCTCCAAGAAAAGGAAGCCAATCTGGTGGTCCTCTGCCATAACCAAACTCTACAACAGAAGAAAGAAACTGTTGCAAAAAGAGTAAAATCCCATGACTGGAGGAACTCCCTGGTCAACCTCAGTAAGAAGCTGAGATCCCTCATAAAATCCTCCAAAGCTAGTTACGAAAACAAAATTGCCACTGACTCTAAAGACAACCACAAAGCATTCTATAGCTATGTCAAGAATGTAAATGGGAACACTCAGATCTGCTCTGAGTTACAGCACAATGGCACTAAATATACATAACCAACTGATATTGCCAACATTCTAGCAGATAGGTTCAGTGCTAACTTTACCCCCCTCTCACCCCCTAGAGGCCCCATCTCTATACCGGAAGAATGCAAAGTTCCTATAATCACAGCTGCACAGGTAAAAAACACTCCCTCCAAAGCCAGGAACACAGCATCCATGGGACCTGACAATATCCCAGGCTGCGTTCTACACGAACTACAGAATGAACTGGCACCCTACCCAAGTACCATGTTCAATCATTGCCTCACCTCAGGCTTTGTACCCACTGAATGGCGCACCATGATGGTTATCCCACTCCACAAAGAGGGAGCCACGACGGACCCTGGGAACTACCGCCCCATTAGCCTGACTAGCCTGGTCTGCAAGGCCATGGAACGTATCATCTTGGAACTCATAAACAAAGACATTGGTAACCTTCATGAATAAAAAACAATCTTGGACTCAGAGAATCCAAAATAAAACTCCAACATGAAATAAACACACAAGAAAAAAGAAGCAGCCAAACTGGAATAGGATTTTCTTTTCTTTACTGCAATTCTGGTACCTCGGCCTTCACCTTCACATGGAATATCATTCTCTTAATACATCCAGTATGTATACACCTACTTCATTCACATTAATTATGCAATTAATCAATTATATAATAGATGGAAATGTTTCAATTAAATATCAATGAATATAATTAAATCAATTTATACAATAATATCATATACAAATACATTTATTTAAATATATTTAAATATAACAGTTAAATTTCCAAATTCATTCCGTCTGGAAACAAAGTCCTATAATTAATAATAAATTTAGATTCCATATATAACAGTTTACGTTGATAATTAACATTTGTTCCCCCTCCCCCATATGGTTTAGCCAAGATGCTGAAATTAAAACTAGTGCATTCCCCTCCATGAAATTGAAGAAAATGGCTAGCAACAGGACTATGGGGTTTTATATCAAGCGCTAGATCATTTTGACTGCAATTCTTCGGGGGTAGTTTATATCATAGGATGCAATTGTGTAAAAAAGAAATGGTACATAGGACAGACTAAACGTAGGGTAAAACAAAGAATTATGGAGCATTTGGGAGACATTAGGAACTGCAGACTTGATAGTCCTGTTACTAGCCATTTTCTTCAATTTCATGGAGGGGAATGCACTAGTTTTAATTTCAGCATCTTGGCTAAACCATATGGGGGAGGGGGAACAAATGTTAATTATCAACGTAAACTGTTATATATGGAATCTAAATTTATTATTAATTATAGGACTTTGTTTCCAGACGGAATGAATTTGGAAATTTAACTGTTATATTTAAATATATTTAAATAAATGTATTTGTATATGATATTATTGTATAAATTGATTTAATTATATTCATTGATATTTAATTGAAACATTTCCATCTATTATATAATTGATTAATTGCATAATTAATGTGAATGAAGTAGGTGTATACATACTGGATGTATTAAGAGAATGATATTCCATGTGAAGGCGAAGGCCGAGGTACCAGAATTGCAGTAAAGAAAAGAAAATCCTATTCCAGTTTGGCTGCTTCTTTTTTCGTGTGTGTTTATTTCACATTGGTAACCTCCAAACAATGGACCCTACCCAGTTTGGATTTGTAAAAGGCAGATCATGTCTCCTAAACCTGATTGACTTCTTTGAAGCAGTCACCAAAGCCATAGATGAGGGTAAAATGGTTCACACAGCTTATCTAGATCTCGCCGAGGCTTTCGACACCATCCCCCACTCTGGAATTATAGATAAGCTCACTAAACTTGGTATAAATCCCTGTGTTACAAGATGGGTTGCCAACTGGGTCATGGACAGAACCCACACTGTGAAAGTAGCGGATTCCAAATCCGACATCAGACCAGTGGCAAGTGGAGTACCACAGGGTTCAGTCCTGGGTCCTCTCCTGTTTGGTATCTACTTCTCTGAAGTGCAGGCCAACACAGAAGGTCTTTGTATAACAAAGTTTGCAGATGACTGCAAACTAGGAGCCATAATCGAAACTCCTAACGATGTGGACAAACTACAAAAGGGCCTCACTGAGACAGATACCTGGTGTCAAAGCCATGGCCTGAAGCTCAATGCCAAAAAGTGTGTTGTCATCCCCTTTGGTAAAAACTCTGTACCCATGAACTACCACATAGCTGGTAGTCTACTTAATGCCAAAAATGTGATAAGAGACCTTAGGACACAGGTGGACAGTAGTCTCTCCTTTGATAATCACATCACCACAGTGGTCAGGAAATCCTTCTACGTGGCTCATCTCATCACAAAAGGATTCTCATCCAGAAAAAAAGAGGTCATTGTTCCCCTCTACTCATCACTCATTAGTCCCATTATAGAGTACAATGCCCCTTTTGGTATGTACCTAACAAGACATCTACAACAACTGGAAAGACCACAGAAATACCTCACAAAGAGGATTACTGGCCTCAAACAGATGCCCTATGCAGACCGTCTCAAAAAACTACAGCTTTACTCCATCACATAACTCCTACTCAGGGGCGATCTCTGCCTAACATACAAAGCTATGTCAGACCCAAAGCTGTTGGACATGCTCCACTTAAAGAAATCCCAATCCCTCTGAGGTATACACTCTAGGGACCTAAACCTTGTCACCACAATAAGCAGAACATGCTGGAGGGATAGATTCCTGTCCCAGAGACTTCCCATACTCTGGAACAGATTACCTATCTATGTCAAACAGAGCTCCTCATTAGCACTCTCCAAGAAAAATCTTGATGATTGGATGGGAAATGGGAAATTCTCCCCGGGGATCACTTCTGTGGCTCTGCTCGACAGGGGCACAGGAAAATAAATTTCTTGGGTGGCGAAAGCCAAGGTACATTTTTTGGCTAGGCTTGTATGGGTCCTAGGGCTGATAACCTAGTACCTACCTATGAACCTATGAGCCTATGAATGTCTAGGCAAAGCTAAAAACAGTGGTGGGAAAATAAGCCCAAGATCAAGGACAATTTTTAAGTATTACTTTAATTTAATTCACTTAAAAAGTTAATAGAACATCAGGTTTTGCATCAACATGCATTTCCTGAACAATGCAAAGTATGAAGCTCTAATGTTTGGCATTATTGACTGATTGTAATCCTCAGTGATTAACCGTAAAGTCAAAAAAATTTATGAGTGGCAGGACACAAATATGAGGCCTGGCAAAATCAAGAGCTTTCTGTAAAAAACTGGGACAGCTGAGCTGTATGTATGCCAGTTATTGTTATTTTAACTGACTCACCAGATTTGTGCCAACAACAGACCAGGCTGCTTTATCCATTTAATCCCTCATCAAAGTAAGAGCGTTAAAATACGAGGTATTTATGAAGTAGTCAGATTTGCAGTCCATAAACAATTGCAGACCATCTGTTTTATTCTTCCTGTGGTGTCAAGCTTGTCACTTCAATGTGACAGCTCTGCTATTTATCCATGGCAGAAAGTTGCCACTTCAAAGAAATGATACAGTTTGTAGCATTCATTTTATTTTATTTGATTTTCAGATGGTCTGTAAATTATTCTTTTTAAATTATGACTAAAGGCAATACTTCACTGTCGAAAATGGGCTTATTTACAAGTTTGTTTATGTATTGTTATAGCACGACTAACTAATTTCTGTTCTTCACATAAAGGTTTATCCAAAAACAAGCTCTCTAGAGATCATATTCATTGTAGTTGTAATTGTGTGCACTTAGCAGACTTCAGAAAGACGATCTCAAGATGTAAAACTGTGGGTGGTGACTTGTACTATGAACTGAACAGAACAGAACTTAGCCTAAGTTACCCAGGCTGACACTGATTCCTTTCGAAAACAAAGAAAGACATGCAGAAACAAAAATGGTAGGACCTTCCTGGTCAATGTCTGTGGAAATGTAAGTGAAGAAATTCAAAGGTAATGGAGAGTTTTGGAGAACTATATAATGTCTAGGTGATATTAGAGGGAGAAAAAATAACTATGAGATGAGATTAGCTATAGTGAAGAGTTATGTTTTCCTTTAATGTCTTCACATAGTTCCAAAGTTTGATTACCCACTTCTTCAAGTATGTTGTATGCTGCACTGTGTACTCCAGATAAGAACAAACTAGGAATCTCATACATGTCCTTCTCATCTTCTATGTGCTTAAACCCTAAAATTGTGTAACCCCAAGTGTTTTATGTCCTTCTTAAAGCCAAGTTTTTGCTTGATTCTAAGTTTCAATTCCAGTTTTTTTTTATTTCTTTTTTGTACTGGGAAATATACTTGTGGCCCCCTAAACTAATAAAATAAATGTTACCTGTCAATGTTCAGTTATTTCTGGTTAGTAAAATAATTCACCTTCTTGCCAACTATCATACTATCATGTCTATGGATGTTCAGTAAATTCAGTTCATCAGATCACAAATATTGTCCCAGACGGTGCTAGGAGTCTACAGCGCAAACACTAGTAACATAATACAACTGGGTTTGTCAGATGGCATTTTCTTACTCCAGGCAAACAGATGACACACGGCCCTTCAATCTCAACTCTTGCAATCCTTCTTTAATCTTTGTCAATGGTCTGAACAAAATAAACTCCAGATTAACTATTTAAAAAAAACATTGTTAATCTTTTTTCCTCCCCTCACAGAACTCTTCAGAGCTCTTCAACTCCCTGTCCTTGCCATCTCACAAGAACTATATTATTTAATTTGTAACCAAGTACAAATACTAAGGCCTAACCCTTGACTCTACACTTAGCATTACCAGCCAATCTGATAATATCATTAATAAAGTCTTCTCACAACTATATCTCTGCTATAGGATATTATATGTACTATCTCCTACTGCACACAAAGCACTGGCCTAGAATATTGCCTTCCTGAACTCTCTTTACACTTTGCTTGTAACACCCAAAGACTTTAACTAATTGAGAATAAAATTGCCAGATTTTTCCCTACTTGCTGACACCAGTATAAACCAATGCAAGCTTCTAAATGACCTAAATTGGATACCCATTACAAGAAGGTCAACGTATCTTCTATATACCTTACTATATACAATTCTGAATGACAGCTGCTGCCCCCCAGAAAGAAAACTTCCAATCAAGAAACAGTCCTACTCCTTATGGAATTCTCAGGAGAACTTAATATCACTCAACCTTCATCCACTTAAAACAGTAATTCATGAATGAGCCTTCTCACAAACAGGCTCTGTACTGTGGAATAGTTGAAACAAGGCATCAAGATACTCTTACCAAGTTTAAAATGTCCCTTTCTGAGCACCTCTTCAAATAAGCTGTTTGCAAATGCTTTAAGGATAATGGATAAACTCTTTAAAAATCTTAAAATTATAACAAATGCTTACAGTGTCTCATCTGTTTGCCTTTGTATTTAAGTCTTCTTTCTCCTGCATTCTCTTCCTAGAGGGCTAGCTCTGTAATTCTCTGTTTTTTTAACTCACTTCTATTTGAGATTTTTTTCTACAGAAGTTCAATTTTAAACCTTTAAGAAATAGGTAAACTGCATTACAGCCCATGTAAACCTTATAAAACCTAATATAAACCTGCTACTTTATTAACAATGTATAAGAACTGTATAACATTCTACTTTAATAAAACTGTATAAAAACTGTATCTGAACTTTCTAAAGTTTTGCAACAATGTTAACCTAATGAATTTTCATATTTGAAGTATATAACTTACATTTACTTGCATTTCTCTTACCTGTGAGCCTGGGTCTCAGCTGAAAAAGGTCTCTGGACCAGTTTACCCAAATAGCAAACAGTAACTACACCTATAAAACTAAAAAAGAAATATGTATACAAAGCCATTCTGAAGTATGTTAACTAACAACAGTTTTACAATGATTTTCATTTTGAACTTTACTTTTCATTTCCACACTGAAAAAAAACAGCAGGTCATTGCGGAGCAAATGTGTAATTCAGTTCATGCATAATTCATGAGTTACTGCTTCCTGGATTTTATTTATGGCTTGAATAATCACCACCTCACATTTGCACTGAGGGCTAGTCATGAAATACCAATTTTATTTTATTTAGGGAAAAGTTTTCCATAGTCATTGCAAATCATCCACATATTTCAGCCTCAAATCAATGCTTGACTATGAAATCTTAACTTGAAGCAATCACAGGCATGAATTAAGGCTTCAGGATGATCTTTTTTCCTATTTATTTAATTTTGTAAAAAATGTTATTGAGGGTCAGAACTTTAGTGAAGAGATTGGTAAGCCATAAAGGGGACACAGGACATCATATTATTGCATCACATAAAGTCAAGCTGTAAGATTTTGAGCACTTTGCATCAGCTATTGCAGGCTTCAAGCCCTCAAGCGTCAGTAATTTTACCAAATTCAGCAAAAACTACTTCAATAAACAGGGAACAAAGACAGCTGCAATACTTGGAATCTATCAGACGTGACATATTACTATTGACTACTCACTTCAATGGTATGAGTAAATGAACACACTGGAATCTTTGCATAGCATTAATAACATGGTTACAGCTGTTTGCCCTTTATCTACTATCCTCTTTACTTGAAAGGTCTTCCCTTCCTTGTCATTATTTGGTTTGCATAGCTGATTTTATAGCTATGATTCCATTATTCTTTTTGATAATGACATCCCTCTCTTATTTTTAATATCTAGTAATTATAGGCTCACAGGCTAGTGAATAAGCTCAAAGCTTATTGGCCATCGATAAGCTTGATGCTCCAGATCGTGTGCCGGAACTTACTGGTGCCAATGCCATCATCTAATTCAATTTTAAAGGTATGAGTCGATGAGCTAAACTGAAGTGAGATGGATGGCTTTTTCCATAGGTATAGAGTCTTTGAAATATTAAGTTGTGACATTTAACAAACATGGTTGATATTATTTTTACTGAAGCTTAGGTTCATCTTCTATTTAGGTGACCCAGGAGTATGCTAAGCTAAGGATTCCAAAGCTAGTGTTCTGTATGGCAGTCATAAGGCTCCTCTAAGAAGGTGATAAGATACAAAGAAGAGAGTTGCTGTCATCTTGTGGCTATAAGACAAGGTAGTAATATCTGTGCCTCCACATGCTGCAGCAGATGATGTGTAAGTAGGTTACACAGCAGAGCCACATTCAGCTGGGCAGTCACCGCCTGAGTACAGCTTTTGATCTCTGGGATCAGATGGCTAGCTCCATATGCTTTTTTAGGCAGTAGTGTCTCTATGGGAATCATATAAAGATTGTTATCTCCAAGGTCTTATACTGTTTTGTCAACTTTTAGTTGTTGCCCATCAAAAGTTTATGAAGATCATGGAGGGTTATTAGATACTAAAATGTTGCATTTTAAAATTGAAGGCGTACTAATTTCTACTGTACCATTCACATGTACTGTTAAGCATCATTTGAAGGGAGGTGGTGTTAGAAGGATTAAGGTCAGTGATCTCAATTTTACAATTATTTTCATATTTGGTAAGTCAAGAGCTGAAGTAAGTTTCGACATTTCAGATAAGTATGCCATAAAGGAGTGGCCTCAAAACAGAGCCTTGCGGGTCTCCATTGATAACAGGGAATGTTGAGGATAGAAGTTTTCATATGATTAGCTGTTATGTATAAATATGTAGCAAATAATGGGCTGAAGTTATCAGATTATTCCATTTATCTTTAGCTTTGTAAGTTTATGCATGATATCATCATAGAATATAGACTTAAATGCTTTAACCATATCAAAGATAATTGTTTGGTCTGATAAACCTTCTTCTAGGACAGTGGTCTCACTTGAAGAAATTTGCAATATTAAGCATACTTTTGACAAAACTGCAGTGAATTAGGAAAGAGGTTAATCATAACTGCCTGAATAAATTCTTCTAGGTTCTCTGGTATCATATATATCCCCATGGAACTGTTTCTCCAATATCAAAAATATTGATCTTTTGGGGGGTATCATTTTGCAGGCAGAAAATGTGGATTAAGGATTCCCTTTTATGGCCTGAAGATTGATCCAAATCTTTATGATAGCATGTTAACAATCTATTTGGGTTCTGTTACTGTGACACCATTTTATTCTATGATGTAACTTTCTTGTTCCTTCCCTTTTAATATTTTGGATGTTGTTGTATAAGGTCTTATGATTGTCGTCCATCCTGAAGATAAGTTTCACCTTAAATGAAGCTTTGCTTATTTTGATTGTTTTAGTGAGTTTGTTATGGATGACCTTGATCATAGTGTTTTGAATATGACTGGATAAAGTTTGAAGGGTTTGTACATTTTTTTCTCTTGGCTTAACAACTCGTTGACTTTGCACCTCCACCATTTAGGTTTATTGTAGGCTGTGGAATTTTCCACTATATTTATGCCTCACTTTTTCCAGTAAATCAGAGATAATTGACATGATTATACAGAAAGTTATTTTCTATTATGAAAAAGCTGTAAGTTCATCAAGGAAGTGGCTTGTTCCCAAGGTAACATACAGAAGGTGGAATAGCATATCCAAAACTGTAGTTTGCATTGTTTACTATAACCTGCATATGGAGAATTCATATATGTCTTGAAGGTTTGATGTATGTAAAGGGATACACCTCCTCCTTGTTCAGTAGGCCAAACCAAGTGGAAAGAATTATAACCAAGTATTTGTGGAATTCAGGAAAAGACTTTAAACTATGTCTCTTTGATGGTGCATACCATAATTGCCTCAAAGGCAAGAAAATCCTCTATGCACTTTAGCTTTTTATTTAGGTTATGGGCATTGATGTGTCCCACTTTCATTTTATGATTATTGGTAGATTTCCTATTAACTTCAAAATGTCTATCAATTTGAAACTGTGTGAAAGCAGAACTTGGGGAAATAAAATAGTCTGCTGATATCCTAACTCCTTTTGCATAGAAATGTAGCCCAGTTTATGCAAAGTAGGTTGGGGCCCAAATGCATTTTCTCCCAGGAGAGGAAGCACCAAATTCCTTTGGATCAACACCATAATCTAATCCAGTTGTTGAAGCCATTAAACTTTTCCTTTTGTTTAAATGCTCTCCTCAGCAAAGGAGGAATCTCAGTCACTGCAAAAGATTTACCAGCCATTTTGCTCCACATCATAGGAAAAGGGGAATGTCAATTGTCATTAATTCTGGCATGTATACTAATAAAGTCAAATTCATTGCAAGATACATGGATGCACTTAATGACAGCCTTAACCTTATCCCAGGGAAGCAGAACACTGTGACTCTTTCCTTTTCATTGTTATAAGTGCAGTCAATGACAGAATCAACAATTAAGAAGGATTTCCCTGTATGCTCTTCCTTAGTTTTAAGGCTGGAGTTCACAGTTCGGTTATTACCATGTCTGTATCTGAAAGATGCCCATTGACTCTATAGGTGTGGTGTGGTGACACAAGGAATATGGCCAGTAACTGTAAGACTTAGAGGATGAACAGGTTAGTAACTCAACATATATTCTGTAGGAAGTAGGGGGACACTCACTGACAGCTGCATGTGTGGAGAACTTTCTCTCTAAGAAAATACCTGTACGTCTCATGCTTGGAAATGGAAGCTGAAAGTAAGCACATCAAGTAAATTAGGCATTGTCTAAATAGTCCAAATGGAAGCCATTTAATGATGAAGGGGTCAGGTGTTCCTCCATTTTCTGTTCTAGATTATTAGGCCAATATGTTATAAAGCCATTGGGAGGTGATATTATTCCCGTCTCTGTAACCATGTTTAAACACACAACAACTTAATGAAAAGACAAAATGCTTTTGTGTGCAATGCATACTTGTACTGTAGGTTTTAGTGTGTTACAGCTGGTTTTAAATAGAAAGAAACCCATCTAGGCTGATGGGTCAAATAATTTGCTTGAGTAATATATCTAATTAATAAAAGCTTGTTTAACTGTGCCACCTGAAGATACAGGCTATGGGTTATCTATGACTAGTCAGTATTCTGAGGCTATTCAGTATAATGGCAGGGCAGCTTAACTTAATTAGATAAAGAGGTGTGCCTTTAACAAATGAGACTTTTATGGTCATCATCTATTTTCCTTAACATTAACTGTCATCCCCGTGGGGTTACCTAAAAGTGGTTTGTATCTAATATCCCATCCTCTACTCACCTCATCCAATACTCCTTTCACAATCTCTCTAGGATAACCCCTCTCCATGAACATGTCACCCAGACTGTTCAATTCCTTATCCAGCTCTTCTCTATCTGAAGTCATTCTTGCAATACGAACTGCCTGTCCCTTAACAAGGTTGATTTTCTGAGCCATAGGATGGTGACTATAATAGAAATAAAAAATTTCAAAAAGCATGTGTGACTGAGTTTAATGGGTTTACAGGGACATTCACAGACATCATTAAGAAGAATTGGAGTATGCTTAAAACAAATAAGGAACTGTTTGATGTGGTGGGGTTTGAACCCATTTTCACATATAGGACAGGTATGAATTTTAAAAGAACATTTGAACAAATGCAAGTACCAAAACCTTTTATCAAAAAGGCAACTACTGCATGTGGTCACTGCAAGCAGTGTTTTAATATTTTTAAGGAGGATAGTATATGTTTACAAAATGGTATGCAGAGTAGAGTGAGGTTTTGTAAGGGGAACTACAATACGAAAATGATAGTGTATCTAGCAACATGTGTAAATTGTCCTGCATTTTACATAGGAAAAACTGAGAGGGCCCTCAAGGATAGAATGTACGAACATGCTTACGACATTAAGAGCAAAAAAGAGGCTAGTGTACTATATAAGCATTCTGTAGTCTGTCCTAGTTTTAATGGTCTTAAATTTGGTATTATAGACATAGTTAAAATAAATTCTAGAGGGGGTGATGTCAAAAATTCATTGTTAAACAAAGAATTAAAATGACAGTTGAGACTTAAATCTAACATTCCCCCAGGTCTGAATGAATATATCACCATTAAACCAGTGTTACTAGCAAAAGCATTACAATTGTAATTACTTCAGGGAGTGTTCACTGTTTATTTTGTATTTTGCATTTTTTTATTGTATGCTATTTTAATTTCATTATTTTTAACATTTATGAACTCCATAAAGTTGTGTTATGTTATGTTAAAGGTTATTCAGGAATGGGAACATAATATATAAAGTAATTACGTGGGTTCATATTTTTAAGGTACTATATGTCTTTAAATTTCAATTAGATCTAATGGTATATGGTGTAAATAGTTAAGTAAAATCATGTGGGGTAATCTGATGACGTCTTGTTATTCAAGATGAAAGCACTCATTCTGTTGTTGGTGAATAAATTATTTGCTACTGTTTGTGGACCTGGACCTCTGTTTGTGATTTTGAAGTTTCTACAATTATCTTTCTACAATTACATTGCTTGCTGTTTTCCAGTTTTTCTTTGGGGTCCAATCTACGAGTGGTGCTGGTGGCATAGGTGATACGTTTTATCCATTACTGTTTGGGTATGGAGCACATATCTGGAGATTCTACTTTAATCGAAGGAGAGGAGCTGTTTGGTATGGGCAATGTTATATCCACCCAAAGTGAGCTACGCAAGGTTAGAGACGAAGTGTCTGCCTTAAAAGGTGACCTTATGAGGTTACTAGAACTATTCAGTCAAGGGGAAGTGACAGGCGGGGCTACACAACCTAGCATGGCTTCTACAGGCGGTAGGCATTCAAAGGAAGTTCCGGTCATGTCATCCCCACACTCTACTATCATCAGGAGTTATGGTGAGGGCAAGACTGTAGCAGCAAACGCTTTACGAGCTTCAAGCCCTGACATAAGACTAACACAACAAACTAATGCATTGCCGGCCCAAGGACAAGGTGCTATGGATGTGTGAGGTATATCCGCTACATGCAAGTGTTCAGGAGGTTCAAAAGGTACTGTAAATAATGGTGACTCTGCTGGTGGTCGCAACGCTGCACATGGACACAATTTTGGCAATAAAAATGTGTATACTAGTGACTCTAATCCACATAATGCTGGACTTTTATCATTCAGTGATGTTATTTCTAAAAATTTTGAATTTGATTCTGCTGTAGGCAGAAGCGGAGAAGTATTTGTACATACTGTTGATGATAATACGCCCACATTGAAGGACATTATTTTTTTGTTGGAAAAAAAGTTGTTTAAAATGAAATGTTTACAACTTGATAATGGGTATCTGCAATGTTGTCTCAACCTTAAGGTGGTACCGCAGGGGCTTAGAATGATAAAATACCCTTTTGGGATTATGTGCAATGAGGAAATTATTAACGAATTCCATATTTTCTTTAATGAATGTGGGTTGGGGCTTATGCATAGATTAATGCAATACAACGAGTCGTCATATGCGGATTTGAAGGGTCAAGTGGTGAAACTAAATGAGGATGTCATGAAAGATCTGTTATTCTGTGAATATGAGAAACTCTATAAGAAAGTTTTATATAGAGTGAACAAGAGAGTGGATACTATATATTCAAGAAAACAAAAAAAGTTTGCTAGGGATAAACAGCAGTATGCTGAATTTAAAGCATACCCAGGACCCTACAAAAATGTTAATTACAATATCAATAAGAATCAGAAAAATGGCAATGGGGGTACATCTGTGGAAGGAAGGATTCACGGACAAGAGAGGGAAGACAGGGTGGGTCATATTCCATCTAGGGGACTGGATGAATTGGATTCATTCCCTGAGCATAGTACACATTTTTAGCAGTGAGAAGATCAGAAAGGTTGGCCAGCAAAACCAGATACAATTCGGATTCGGGGACACCCCTACATACACCAAGGGGACAACCAGAGTTGGAAGAAAGTGGGAAAGAAAGGGTAATAACACATGTCTCTAACACTGATGGCAAAGTATGTGAATATAGGGGTTTCAAAATATTTAATTACACTACTATTAATCTTAAAAAAGAACATTTCAACCTTTTTTCTAAAGGTTTTAAATTCGTAGCAACAAACCACGGGGATGTGGCCAACACACTTGTAGATTTCAAACTCTACGTTAGGAAATTAAACCTAGAAATGATGTTCAAGGATTCTAACATGGAGGAAGAAAGGTTTACAAAAGGACTGTATATAAAAAGTATAATTAACCCCCCTACATCCAGTGCTTATGATGTTTGAGAAATATGTCACGTAAGAAATTTATGTAGCATATAACAACAATAGAAGTAACATGGAGGTTTCTAACTTGAACAAAAAGGAGAAACTATTGTTAAAAGAATTAAAGGAACAAACTGATATATATATATTATGAAGCCAGATAAAGGGGGAGGCATAGTCATTTACGGTATGGAAGAATATAATGACGTTATAACTAATATTCTGCTTGATACCAATACTTACTCTCCAGTTTTCAGAAATGAAATAATGATTGCTTATGGAAGAATAGATTCCTTGGTGGAAGAATATTTGATTGAGAACAGAATTGATGAAAGAAGATATAATTTTTTAAAGCAACCCTATTCTATCATCCCGAATATTTTTGGGGTACCTAAGGTGTGTTGGCAACCCTCCCTTCAGACCCATAGTCTCTGCAAAAAACTCTAAAACACATCCTTTGGCATTATACGTGGATTTTTGGGCTAAGGAGATTCCACACAAAATGGACCATTTAATCAAAGATTCATGGGACTTTCTAAGAAAATTAACACAGGATGTATGGAAGGAAAATTTGAGTTTCCTCACCATAGATGTAAAGGATTTGTTCACCAGTATACCTAGACAGGAGGGGCATCAACTTTTCAGTGAGAGTATATACAAGCACTCCACCTTGACAGGAGATCAAATTCAGTTAATTCTTGAGTTGATGGAAGTGGTACTGGACTACAACTTTATTAGCTTTCAAGGTGAATACTACCAGCAAATCAGTGGTGTGGCAATGGGGGCGGCATGCACCACCATTTATGCCAACCTGGTGATGCTGGAATGGGAGCGGTATTATATATTTGATGGCCCTTATAGTAGGTACATACGTCTTTACTTGAGATTTTTTGGACGATATTTTCATTCTATGGGATGGGGGTAAAGAAACCATGGATTCCTTTATGCAATATCTAAATGAGTGTACTACATATTTCAAATTTACATTTGTGTGGAACAAATCAAGTATAAATTATTTAGACACCACTATTTTTCTAACTCAACAAGGTTTATGTCAAGAATATATAGAAAGAACACTTGGTGTAATAGTTATTTACTTTATACTAGGCACCATCCTGTGGCTCAGAAAATCAGCATCGTTAAGGGACAGGCAGTTCGTATTGCAAAAATGACTTTGGATAGAGAAGAGCTGGATAAGGAATTGAACAGTCTGGGTGACATGTTCATGGAGAGGAGTTATCCTAGAGAGATCGTGCAAGGAGTATTGGATGAGGTGAGTAAAGGATGGGGTATTAGATACAAACCACTTTTAGGTAACCCCATGGGGATGAAAGTTAACTTTAAGGAAAATAGAAAATTTCAAAAAGCATGTGTAAATGAGTTTAATGAGTTTGCAGGGATATTCACATACATCATTAAGAAGAATTGGAGTATGCTTAAAACAAATAAGGAACTATTTGATGTGGTGGAGTTTGAACCCATTTTCACATATAGGACTGGTATGAATTATAAAAGAACATTTAAACAAATGCAAGTACCAAAACCTTTTATTAAAAAGGCGACTACTGCATGTGGTCACTGCAAGCAGTGTTTTAATATTTTAAGGAGGATAGTATATGTTTACAAAATGGTATGCAGAGTAGAGTGAGGTTTTGTAAGGGGAACTGCAATACGAAAATGATAGTGTATCTAGCAACATGTGTAAATTGTCCTGCATTTTACATAGGAAAAACTGAGGGGGCCCTCAAGGATAAAATGTACGAACATGCTTACGACATTAAGAGCAAAAAAAGAGGCTAGTGCACTATATAAGCATTCTGTAGTCTGTCCTGGTTTTAATGGTTTTAAATTTGGTATTATAGACATAGTTAAAATAAATCCTAGAGGGGGTGATGTCAAAAATGTATTGTTAAACAAAGAATTAAAATGGCAGTTGAGATTTAAATCTAACATTCCCCCAGGTCTGAATGAATATATCACCATTAAACCAGTGTTACTAGCAAAAGCATTACAATTGTAATTATTTCAGGGAGTGTTCACTGTTTATTTTGCATTTTGCATTTTTTATTGTATGCTATTTTAATTTCATTATTTTTAACATTTATGAACTCCATAAAGTTGTGTTATGTTATGTTAAAGGTTATTCAGGAATGAGAACATAATATACAAAGTAATTACGTGGGTTCATATTTTTAAGGTACTATATGTCTTTAAATTTCAATTAGATCTAATGGTATATGGTATAAATAGTTAAGTAAAATCATGTGGGGATATCTGATGAAGTCTTGTTATTCAAGACAAAAGCGCTCATTCTGTTGTTGGTGAATAAATTATTTGCTACTGTTTGTGGACCTGGACCTCTGTTTGTGATTTTGAAGTTTCTACAATTATCTTTCTACAATTACATTGCTTGCTGTTTTACAATCCCTTTGTTTAAAAGTTATGCAATATAGAAGGACTTTCTTACAACAAGAGACACACATTGGTCAAAAGTTAGGTTACTGTCCACACACGTTCCCAAATCCTGAACAACTGGGTCAACTCTTGGGGTCATATTGTCAATGTGGTAGCTCCCTAGGGCAGATTACTTTCCAAAGGATACAATAATGGATTTTTTTTGGTATTTAGGTTCAGTCCATTATTTTGACACCAGTTATTTATTTGAGACAAACTTCCTGCAAGATGGCTAAACCAGTTGGGGATTAAATGACTGCTCTTAGCTTGCAGTCATCTGCAGCCTTAGTCAGCCAGAGCTGTTTGGTATTGACTTTTACTTCAGAAAAGTAGATGCCAAACAGTAGTTCAGAAGTCAAAGTAAATGGATGCCAGAACTCTTTCTGAGTCTTGAAATATAGTCTGTAATACATTCAGGAGAAGTTCTCTGCTGGGTAATATATGAGCCACATGACAGTTACATAAACATTTTTCCAGGATAAATTGCTTGTCCATATATCTACAATGTTTAACGTGGATATTTTGTGATGAATTGTATAAGACCAAGTGACTGTGTTTGCAGATGCTGTTAGACCTACTGTTAAAAATAGAAAAGATACTTTATACTTAATTTTCAGAATTCATTATTTGCGAAATCATGTGATTGGGTAGGTATAATTTTAGCAATTAGATTGTTTACTGTTGAGAAATATGGCCTGGTTATGTGCTGTCATTACAAAAAGTGCAGCTGTGCCTAGTTTTCTTAACATCGCCTTGTCTGCTAAACTGTGAGTTGCAGTTGCTTCTTTCATTATCCATGGGAGAGCGAATTAGTTACTTTTGCTATGTTCATGCCCTCTGGGGAGGTCCAAGAAGTACACACACTGAGGAATCAGAACACATCCAAACAATGTACATCCTCCAGCTGAATACACTGGGTTGTTGAATATGCACCTGCCAGGAGGCAGGGACGAATGAATGCACCAACAGGGGAGGAAGATTTGATGGTCACTGGAGACTGAAGTCCAGGAAAAGCATACAAAAAGAAGGGGAGGAGTCAGCAGGATAAAGGCAAAAAAAAATTCAGTCATGGCTGCCAACAACTAAATGTTTTTTCTGGACAAATATTCTATGTTATCCATTTAGGCAAAAAAGTAGATCTTAATAGAGTATGTGATGACTTTTTGTGCTGTAGAAATAATTTGAACTGGTTCTCCAGCCTCGTAAGAGTCCAACCAACTACTCACTGAAGAAGCATAGTGAAACAAGCGTTTTAAGTGGAACAGACTCTACCAAAGTTTTCCAGAAAAAAAGTGATAAAAGTTAAGAGTGACAAAAGTGTGGATTCTTTGTAAAGAAACTACTTTTCATGTATTTAGATTTATCCACGTGAAGGATACAGAATGAAATTTTTCAAGAAATGTGAATTTTTTTTTTCTTTCCTTGACCAACGGGTTTAGTACTTTTCTGGGTGCTCAGAAATTTATTAGTGAAAAAGAAGGCGGCATAAATAGAAAAGGTTGGAGGATTAGTAAAGCTGCTAAAGGAAATTTGAACACAGAATGCATGGGCTATTAAATTCTTTTTGGCTATAGTCAGAATTTGCTGAAAAAAGTGAATTCCTGCAAGCAAGCAAAAAAAAAAAGGGGGGGGGGTTGGGCAATCACATAGTTTCACGTTGAGAATGTACTGAAAATGCATATGTGGGAAATAACTTTATTTGAGGCAGATCGTAGATCTGTGCAATGAAAGTTAGAAAAGTTCTTTGTTACTGGTAATCTGTCAATACTGAACATTAATAAAATGATTAACTTTAATCTGACAATTAAAATACATTGTTCTGACAAAATCTATACATGTGCTGAAAAAGAGACAGAAAATAAGTTAATCTGAGAGGCAGTCAGAAAGGTAATCATTTGTATCATCATCTTTCCTCAGATATAAAATGCAATAGTTTCTACAGATGGGCATGTTTATTGATAACTGCACTGCATGTTAACTGGATTTCTCAAGTGTCTAACACATACACATGCAGATTATGGGCAAAGATATAAATGAGATATACTAGTTACACAGGATTATAATATTGTTGGAGGACTTAAAATCACTTATGTAACATCCAAAATATATGCCAGAAAGGTTAGACATTATTAATTAACATGGAACAGGAGACAGAATAGTGAAAAGCTAGAGGTAAGCTCATACTCACTTAAAAGGACAGTAAAACACACTTTTGCATAGTTAACAAAGTAATACTAATAGTGTTTGCACAAACGTTCTCTGAGCCCAGTCTAAGGCGCATTCTAAATTTGGGAGAAAAAAATACGAACTGAACCTGCTGTCATTCATACATGATGCTCCTGGGACTGTCACTTATTTCAACTCCAACAACATCACTAATTTTACACAGAACATGAAAGCAGGGCTGACATTGAAAAGCAGCTATACTCCATTATGAATTTTATTTGCAGCTTATAGAACAGCATAACAAATATGAAAACAAGCACCTGTCAAGTCTGAATATATGGTTACATTTGAGATGGTCTGGCAGTGCTGAAAGCTTCAAATCAAAATACTGGAAAATGTCAAACTGATGAATTTACAATGAAATCTATTTAGTTCGCAGACATCTATACTATTTATTTAATCCGTTTACATGTTAGCAGTTAGTAATGCTAAAGCAAAACAAAATGCTGCTATTTGCTTAAATGCCACTGACAATGTTGTGCAGTAAAGCAGAAATAAGTAATGCACTGTTTCACAGTGATTATATTATATTAAATTCTCAGCCTGACAACAGCCTATGTTCTTTTTCAGTTCTTCTTAAGTAGTCATAAAGAATGTCTTGTGGTAACAATATTGGTGTATTATGAAGGTTTCACTACTGTGCAGATTTTTACCCAGCTTCCCTGTTTAATAGCCATAAAGCTGTCATTGTCATTTCACTTCATTAAATATAGTATTTGTCGTATCATAGGTTTTAAGCCATGCATCAACAACCGATAAAACCCAGCTCAAATAACAAATTTCATTGATAAAGGCTGAAATGTGTACACTTTTCCTATGGGAAGTGCCTTGCACAGATACACCAAGGCCATCTCTGTTAGCTCAAAAGGGAGATTTTATTTGCACGGAGGTGTGGTGACACAAAGTCAGAGTATTCAGCTAAGGGATGCAGGTTGCTCTTAAATGGGGGCTGTTTCCTTCGCTGACCATAGGCCAAAAGAATGGGTACCAAATGTTGTCCCAGTTTTTTCTTCTTTTGCAGAGTTCATCTTTGTTTGAATGTCATTTTGCTGAATCCTCAAATGGCTGAATATAAATGATTGAGTACCTATTTAAATGTCCATTAGGTTGAATGTCAGCTTAGTTGAGGAAGGCTTAGTTTTACACATTTCAGAAGAGAGAGAGAGAAGTAGAAATATGGAGAACTATATGAAGAAGCTTTACTTAATGATTGTTATTACTTACATAATATACAAAATTACTGCTGCATTGGTTTATATTTGTGGAGTAGCAGTAATTCCCTGTTTGTGGTCTTTCTTCCTCTGTCCACGGTTCTATGATCACAGAGTAAGCATATTTAAGTAAAGGTGGTGTTTGGGGGGGGGCAAAGCTTATTAAAGTCTTCTTGAAATAATTATGACTGCAGCTCATTCTTTCTTTTGCCATCAAATCTAAGGACTTTCTATGCAAATGACAGTTCGGTGACATTAAGTTTCAAGACTACTGCAGTTTTTCATCAGTTGTTTTGTCCATTAATAACATTTTTATGTATTTTATTTATCATTTCTTGACTGGATTAGTCTCACCAGCCTAGTAGCCTCTTTTCAGAGGGCACCCAAGTTGATATTTATAGTACTAGGGACATTTGGTCAGGACATCAGAGAACTTCTCCTATGATGGATTGCGATCAGTATTCATGGAATTACTAGCCACAAATATATGCACACGTCCCATTCCTAGCACAGTGGCAGCTGGGAGGACAGTGTGTCAGATGAAGGATTCAGTGCAGGGAGTGGAGGTGAATGCCAGTTCTAGGAAGGAGATTACTTAAGCCAGAGAAGATTCAGAGTTGTTTCAATAACAGCTTTTCAGGACAACAGTTGAGTCGAGCAAAGACAAATACATAGTTATAATTCTCCAATCATGAAAGTTGCAGAATGATTTATTAAAAGACCTAATCAACCAAAGTGAGCCAGAGAATGAAGCATCATGGGGAGCATTATGGATAAAATACAGGAGGAAAACACAGAAGGAAGACCAGAAGTTAATGCACAGATGAAGAGAACATATGCAGAAACAGTGGCATTTACACAAGATGGACAGAAGGAAAAGAAAAAAGAGAACATGCTAAAAAGAAAATTCACTGTAAGGTTACAAACTAGAAAGAGACGGGAACTAAACAGATATGAGGTATGGGACAATTTAATATTACCCTTGGGAGTGAAAACAAAAGAGGTACAAGCTTTCGCCCTGCTAGATAGGGGTCCAGGAAAGTAAATAATGTGTGAAGAAATAGCCAGGGAATTGTAATGGCTAGGCTTGTATAGGCCCTAGGGCTGATAGCCTAGTACCAACCTATGAACCTATGAACCTATGAACATTTTATTTTGATTAACAAATAGACATTTTGTGGTATTTATTTTGAATCTGTGCAAGGCATGGAAACAATTTTATGAGAGTAAGAAACAGAGGTGCCGGAAGGTTTTGAAGACTGGAGGGGGGGAGGATTATAGGGGCACTTAGTGATCTAAAAAGGGCAATTTTTTAGAACTATTTGCTACCACAACATAGGTTCACTTCGAGGACATTTTAAGCTTAGCCAATTTCCATTTTGGTGCTTGAATTAATATTTCCTGGTTGTCTTACCTATCCCATGGCTGATAATTGTATATTAGCTCTAGTTAGAATAAATGTGATTACACTATAGATAATTTGAGGGGACCAATGTAAGGGATGCAGCATTTAGGAACTGCCTCTATCCATTAGTGCCGAAGGGCAATCCTGGAGTGCATTTTCTATTATTCATCCTTAGATCCAAGTTGCATTTGAATATGGACAGGGATGAGCTTTGTTTTAATTAAATGGCTAGTCTGTTCTGGATATATATACATCTCTCCAAGACATTCACTTTAGATACCTGAACTGAGTATTTCTGATGCCATTTGACTTGTTGATGTTCAGTAGGTCCATCTCTATTAGGTCAGAGGATGCCTTGTATGCCAGTAGGATACTGAATAAAGTGATATATCTCTGAGGTGGTCCATGCAAGACCTATTGTTTAGGACCAGTATCCTTTTACTAAGGTATCTTAGTGGGTATTCCAATTGTTCCATGGGTCTGGACAGATACATGCCAAAGTGGGCATTATACAAACTCTCTTTGATTGTCTAAAATTGAGATGAAAGTGCTTATCTTGTTGTTTTAACAATAAAGGATTTGGTTGCCCTAAGGAGAAGTGTTTGTGGTCGTGTTTTGACTGCCTGTCTGCCTTCTACCTGGCTTTTCTTGGATTATTGGTTTCATTTTTGCATTGGTGTCATTATACAAAATGATTGACCTAATGAGGGCTTTGTAAAGGGGGACAATAACACCTCTAGATGTAGTCACAATCAATTTGTTTATAAGCTGTGCAATATAGAAATACTTTTTTATGGCTCTGGGCACATGTTGGTCAAAAATTAGGCCACTGTACACACAAGTTCCCAAATGCCACACAACTGGGTCAGTTCTCAGAGGCCATTGTCAATTTGGCAGTTCCCTGGCATAGATGACTTCCCAAATAATATGATAATGTATTTCTTGGAGTTTAGTTTCAATTCATGATTCTGGCACCAGTTATTGTTTGAGACAAACCTTCCTGCATGATTGTTAGGTCATTTGGGGATTCAATGACTGCTTCTAGCTTGCAGTCATCTCAAACTTAGTCGGCCAAAGCCCTTTGGTATTTCCTTTAACTTTTGAGATGTGTATGCCAAACAGAAAAAGTCTCAGCACCGAATCCTGGGGGACTGCATTGGTGATTGGTCTCTTCCCCTGTTTTGATCTCCTGCATACTATGAGCAAGCATACATGTATACATTCTTTGATTCACCTTCCTGATTGTTTTAACCTGATTGTATTCAATTATATTCCTTATATAATACAGCACCACTTGTTAGAATGTGTTTTAAATTTGTAGTTTGGAGCAGTCTTCTAGTAAGCAATGAAACAAAATGTATAAACCAATAATGACAAAACTACCCATTTCAGAAAATTTCAACCATAAAAGGCCACTCAAACTTCTGTCATTACAATCCAACAATATCAGTAAATATGCAAAATCTCTGCAGAAGTAAGTCATCTAAATAATTCCACATTAAAGGGATCTGTAACTAATGAAGAGGTTGCTGCTAGCAAACAACATTATATTTCATTGTTTCATCTACAAATAAAGTGCCTGTTGCCCTTGAAGAATAAATTGCCTATGCTACATTAAGCAATGATAAGTTAGTAATTTTGCAATGGGGAATGGATGGCAAACTGATAACGGGTTCATAGTTACTAGTTAACTCTTCCAAAGGAAGACATTCATAGGACTGCAGCATCCACACCCATTAAAGTACAACACAGTACAGTATCAGCGATCCATCTGCATACTGTGGGAGTAGTACCCACAGCCTTCTGCCTCAAAAGCAAGTATACTACCTGTTGTTAGTTTAACTTTTGCATGCAAATCCACGTTTGTGTGAAAACTTTACTTCATTAATTTGTCCTGACAAGTCTTGCAGCTGTAAAAGTGGGGAGGGGGCTCCCCCTCCCCTGGCTGTATGCTTCCGGCGCCCATGGTAAGAAATAAGACAAAATAACAATCCATGGAATGAATACATAATTAAAACATTATTTCAAGACTCTAAAAAGAAATTGCATGTACAATTTTGAACAGAGATTGAAAGAGAGGCTTTAAAAGAACATTTTAAATGTTGGCAAAGAAATAGCAGACATTTCAAAAGTTTATGACAGCAGGGATTTATGGATTGGAGGTGGGATTGTAATGTTATTTTAAAATGGATATGGAAATAATTATACATATTTGTAGCATTCTAAATGTTGAAGGAAACAAAGGTACAGTAAAGTACTGGGGTCAACCAAAAAACATTTTTCTTTTGTAGGAAAGAAGGACATTTAATTAGTAACTGATAAAAACAAATGCTACATGTATGTGGTAAAGCAGGTCATAAAGCTAAGAAAGGTGAACTTGAATGTTTTAAATGTAAAAAAAAGACACTTACAGATGGATTGTAAAGAAAAAGAGAGTGAACAAAGTATGGTTAATCAAAGTGATAAAGAAAAAAGTACAACTGAAGAGATAGAAACAGATGAAAGTTAAAAAGAAAAAAAAAGGAAGTTAGCATGAAAAATAATAAAGGACAGCAGCTAGCAATAGAACTGGAAGGCAGTAAAGAAAACATAAATTGGAAAGTAACAACAGGAAAAAAAATTATATTGGTAAAAAGTAAAAGAAAGAAAAAGAAAATTTAAAGGTATTAATATAAATAAAATGATTAACCGATAGAAATTTAAAGCAAGCAACACAGGAGGAAGAAGATTATATCCTCTAAACTGAGGAACACAGAAAGGAATAACCTGAGAATTCTTTCAATGTTAGCAGTATGAATAATATAACACAAGTGGAAAAAAACGTAGATAAAATACTAGTAAAGACAAAAAATACGGTCCAGGCAGCAACAGGAAAATGGTTGTAGAACAGTTGTTTTAATAAAAAATCACCACAAGCGTTTTCACACTGACTCAAATGCAGGGCTTTTTCAAGTACAAAGCTTTGTACTTGAAATTCCAGTTATGGTGGCCTGCACAGATGATATAATTATAATTACTAAAACTAGAGGATTGTTGTGAGAAGTTATAATTGATTTGGTTAATTGTTTAAAGGAAATAGTTATGACCTTAAATAAAGAGAAAAGTAAAGAAATGGGTGATAAGATTAAATTGCTGGAATACAATTTTCTATGAAAGAAATACTTTAAGGAATACATTTTGATAAAGAAAGTAACAAAAAGGGATAGAATATACCATTAAAGGAACTGAAATACATTTCTGTGGTATGGAAAATGTATAGACTAGCTTTTTAAGAACAAAGCAAATTTAGTCAACTAAGTATTAATAGGCAAGACAGCATATTTATCAAGTGCCATTATGATTCCTGCAATGTATGAGAAATTTTTGTTAGAAATATTTTTTTTATATGGGGATCAAGATTAAAACTATTAAAAGAGGTGCATTGTACATGAGTAAGGAAGAAGGAGGATTATGATTGCTTAATCTAATAGTATATGCTGCATCATTAAACTTATATAAAGTTTTTAAATAGTTAATTGAAAAAATGGAAATTTAGTAACAAGAATATAATACAAAACATTATGAGAATATATTTTGTAGTAATCCATGGGAGACTATCCCAAAAGAAAAGATTACAACAATTAAAGAAACAAATGGTGTAGCTATGTTGAATGTCAGGATTTTTTTAAGGAGATTGGGAATAAAGAAACTTCCGGCTAAAGCAAATATGCCTTGTAAAAAGAAAAGTGAAATAATATATTTGTATTGTTGTGAAGAAGAAACAACAGTACATGTCTTCTGATAAATCAGGGAGTTAAATATTATGCCATAGATTACGTACAGAAATTTTTCGAGGGAATTTTTAGGATAGCAACAGTATAGATATGGATATGGTTTAACTGATAATATAAGAAAAAAATTTGATATTGATAAAAAGTGTTTTATATAGCATATATATATATATATATATATATATATATATATATATATATATATATATATATGGGTTCATATTAGAACATCGACAAGTGACTATGTCGACAAGTAGCCCTGCAGCACGAATTAAATGAAACCTCACAGCATCGACATTTGAAATAACCGACACTTACTCCATCGAGACGACTTCACCGACGATCCACTATACCGACAACGCGCTACACCCACATCCAATATTACAGGTAAAGGGTATTAACATATGTTGAGTGGGGGATGTAGTTATAATGTCAGACTGAGTGACATAAGTTTATAAATACATTTAGTTTGAGGTGTATAAATGTGAAAATGAAAATCACTTTAAATATTTGTATGAATTTATAAATATGCATAATATATATATATATATATATATATATATATATATATATATATATATATATATATATATATATATATAAAATGTAAAGGATGTAAATAAATAAAGGACCCCCCACTCTTTTCGATAAGTGCTGTGGGATCTTTTTCATCCACATGAACTATTACAAACTCATGCAGCTGGGACATCAATTTAATTTCTCATTCAAAATGTGACACACTCAGGAGTGCAGCACCCCATTATGCTGCACTGCAATGTCAGCAACCAATCTACCTGGTGTGGGAATAGAAACCCACAACCCTCTGCACTAAAGGCAAGTGTGCTCTTTGTTGAACCATTGACACTGGCATATCATAGGAACTCCTTTTATTCACACAAATTCTTGTTAACTGTACTGAAGATCAGACAGGAAAGAAGAAAGGAAAACATGTATGTATTCTTTTACTATTAGACTATTAAGGGAAATAAGTTGAATCTATATTAAGTGAAACATTTGCATATGGTATGTTGATATTTGATATCTGTTCAACAGAATGCTGCTGGATCTCCATCTATACTGTTCATCATCTGAATTTAGTAATAGGTTTAGGCCACTGGTAGGGTCAGCAGGAAACACAAGGTGAAGCAGCAAATGGTCAGCTCCCCTGGAACAGGAAGACTGCTTGTGTGGCTTTTGTTGAAGGCTAGGAGCCTCAGAGCCTAACAACTGACTTTGAGGCAATGACATAAGGCTCCCTGCCTGGAAGGTGGTTGTGCATACAAGGCATGCTGATGTCATTATACGTCATTCTTCTTGAGGATATGGATGATAATCATCCACTGCTATTTGATCACTCTAGCTGCTCCACCTGCTGCTCCCATTGAGTCCACACCATACCACCATACTGTAAGGTCAACTTCCTGGCATCCAGGATTGCATGAAAAAAAACTATAACAGTATTTAGAAAGGTGGGAGGTTGGGTTTACCAGCTGAGGACTGAGGAGTTTAAAAAAATGAAAAGTAAGTGGAGAGAGGTAGAATATAAGCATTTTTTGGTTATATGCACTGGCAATGGTAATGGTAAAATATATGTGCACAAATGTCTGCAGGATGTAGAGTTATGTACACGTAAACCTCTGTAATAAATAATATCGCTAGAAATGGCAGTTACTGCTAAGTATTTATCGTATCAAGCTTTGTGAGCTTTGAACCCCATCTCTCAACTCTTACACCTTTATCAGGTCAGTATGGATTTTGTTTCTGTTTCACAAGATATTCTGTACCACCCACTAAATACAACAATCTCTTAAGTTAATTTAGCATTTCTGTATTTCAATAACTTTGTTACAAGAGTTTTGCTTGTCCAATAACAAAATATGGTGTTGATGGTGAAATCAGTGTTTGTGATTCCACATAAGTAAAGGAGTTGCTATTTTTTTATAAGCAACATTATCAAGTTTTGAACAGCTATATGGATGTCCATTCTTGAATTTTGTTACTAAAGTATTAATAGATGGTCACTTTTTGTAATTTGAACTGCTTAAGCCCCATTCAGTGATCAGCTTTATTAATCAGTTAACAGCAAGTCTTTTAACATTACACGCCAATTTAATTATATTTACTGGGGAATTTAATACAATACTAGATAAATTGCTGACTCAGTTAATGCAGCAAAATGACTTGGTTCATGTGTGGCATTACAAATTTCAGTTACCACTCAAGATTTACTCACCTAATCTTGAAATGTAAGATGCTTTCAAGAAATTATCGCATTTTTGTTCAGCATACGTATTGAATAATCAAACAGTACTTTCTGTCATACTATATTGTTATCCAACCTTTCTATATTATTAAAATAATAACAATAATCTCATCCCCACTGTTACCAAACAAAAATATGTAGGCAAAATTCTTGATCCTTCCATAAACTTCCAGATTCAATACAGGTTTAGTCACCAGATTAGTGCAATCCCAACTGAAACTTTGCTGTAGGATCTCTAATCTTCTTAGTCCTACTGCTAGGATAGCTGATGCAAGACAAATCTTGATTCCTACACTTGAATATGGCCTACTAGTTCAATGCCTAATCTCTTCCTAAACCACATAAAAGCTTCAAATTATGGAAAATACAACTGACAGGTTTACACTCCAAAAATTCAGATAGCTGCTTATCCCACATTTTGCCACTCTCCTAATTAGTTCCTTCTTTTTCAGAATCTTAAGTTAATATCCTCCACTCAGGTACAAACTAGCCCTTAGGGAATTAAATAATTTCATTAGTCATGCCAAAGAAGATAATATAAGTGCCCCCCCCAACACACACACATTTCAAAATGGTAATAGGTGAAGGAGCTTTCTCAAGGACTGATTCTGCTCTTGTAACTACCTACCTCCAGAAGTTATAAATCTCCAAACCTTATTAGGATTTAAAAAGCCTATTCTTTTATTATGATATAAAGGCCAATATTTTTTATAACATACTTCTATACTTTTCCTGCCAGTTTCTTTCTATACATCAGTTCCTTTCAATTATCTTTATGAAATACTGACAATTCTCAACTTTATATATTTGTTTCTCAAAAGGATTTATGAATGCTGACTTTACTTTTTATTTTACTTTCTCTCTTTCTCGGGTCATGACTGAAAAGGGTATGATGACCAGTTATTCCCGGTTACCAAAATAACAAATAAATGTGCTGTCATTTGAATGTTCCTTTACAGGTTTCATAGCATTATCCAGGCATAGAAACATTACTAATGCTGCTGTATTCGTAGAATATTATGACATTATTAACCAGCATATACAAGTGATTTGGGCAAGTAATGCTTGTCATATAGCACTTTTCTATTCAAAATGGGTTACATTTAAATTATCTTTGTGTATTTTGCTGTAATAGTTGATTGCACATCTGTGTGTTCAACAAACCAAACAATTATTGTTGACAGCTTGCCTTGTTCAACAAACCAGTCAGATTGCTTTGTTGTTAAAACAATTAGTGGTTTATAACAGAAATGCAGGCAACGGAACAAACACAGGCACGAAGGACCATAAAAAACATTTAATCCAGCCTGTGTTTGTTCCATTGCCTGCATTTCTGTTGTTATCTATTTTTGTTTACTTATTGACAATGGCGCATTTACTCTTTGGAGTATTTTTTCATTTTAATTAGTGGTTTACGATAAGCTACTTATAGCAAATTTTGATTTATTTCTTTTTTTTTTATTTTTAACTTAGTTATATTTTCTTGCTTGTTTATTGTTTGTAATTATTCTCTTATGTTTTTTCTCCTTTTTGAACGTTTTAAAAATCAGTAAAATATGATAAGAACAGAACTTTATCACACTTTAGACAGTAGTAAATAAATCTGAGGCAAATACTATGAAAATGAATGAATGAATGAATGAATGAATGAATGAATGAATGAATGAATAAAATAATGAATATTATCAAGGCTAAATATATTTCCAAAGATGCTAAAAGTTTCTGTATGCTAGTTCTAAATCCTATAGTTCAACAGGTAACTAATTTTTCTCAAATTCTGTTTCAAACGCATGGAACTCCATGCCTCTCCCTTTGACACAAATTAGCAACCTAAACTCATCCAAATCTCATCTAAAGCAGCATCTACTAAGTACACAGTCATGGTCCTGCTTATCTCCTTGTTAAACTTACTCAGCTTAACTTATCCTAAGAGTTAGAACTCAAAAACTACTACTTTCTAATTCAATCAAAGGTCATACATCGTAAATTTAACTTTCCCTTTCCCCATCTTACTCTGTTTATCCCTTCACTACACGACATCCTTAAACACTCTACCATCCTTCATTCTATTCTTTCTTTCACCTATAACATTCATTGTCTCGTAGTTACATTTTTTCTCCTCCCAACAGTATTTTTCACCCATCTTTCTTGCTTTTTTCTGTTTTCTTACCTTTTTTATCTCTCCCTCTTTTCCTACTGTCAACCAACCAACCTGCATCTCTCCTGTTTTTAATTGCTCATATACTATAATGAATACTCCTTTTTTATTTTTTCACTTCATATTGTATACCCCTCACATTTTTTGTCAATTAGTATAATTATAGTACCATTTCCATATTATAAGATATAATCACAAAATGTTATCATATTGCATTGTTGTCCTGAAATTGTATTGTACAGTATTATATAGTAGGTCTTTCTTTCATTTACACTTTATACAATTATCTTTCATGACTTTGCATTGTTTTATAGCTCTTAACAAATGTAATCATTAATTGTAATTATATTTTTGCACTGAAGCTATTCCCCCAGGTCTCTGCTGAAAGGGGATCTTTTTTAGGCATAGTCAGACTAATCTGGTAAACAAATATCAATAAATCACAATGTCTTTTAAATACATATATCTGCACACTGATTTCTTCATATCAAGACTAAAACATTTCTAATGCAGTATGAGGCATCCCTGTACCAATAATGGCATTATTCTATCTTAAGCACTGTGGTGTGTGTGTGTGTGTGTGTGTGTGTGTGTGTGTGTGTGTGTGTGTGTGTGTGTGTGTGTGTGTGTATGTGTACATGTGGAGGAGACAGCATATTGTAGCATATATGCCATTGTGTAACTACAGAAAGTACAATTTAATATATACTCTACAGTATCTTCAGTCACTATAATATGTATCTGTAGCTATCAATATCAAAGCAATTCACCAATCCACAAATGTCTTTAATGCAGCTTATTGTTTCCATAAGACATTTGAAATACCTGCTATTGAAATTTTCTTTATCTAGAGCATATTTCAGTGGTTTATATTTTGAAATATTAATTTTTTTCAAGTAAAAGGTTCTAGTATAATACCATGCATTTTTAAATATTCATAGGTTTGCATTATGCATGTTATTAAAAAAAACGTATTCTTAACATAAATCAAACTACTGTAGTCACAAATTTACATTTCATGAAACGACATTATGTTCAAAGGATACAGTTCATAATAAAATGAAATGTCAGATATCAGAAAGCTTTTGAACTGTAAAAATGCTGTCATTCTATGTACTGAAGTAATTAAGGGAGTCTGTTATTAATAATATGTTGATAAAGTGTGGGTGTCTTCAAGTTGGATTTAAAATAACATTCTGTCTGTTTAAACTGTTAGGCATTCCATTCACAATATTCATGATTACATCATCAAGCACCTTGTCACCTTTCAGCTTAGCCTACCACTGATACATTTAATCCTTTTCCTCTGACCTCATTGTCAGTTACCTTACCTCACTGCCTTCTCTGTACGTATTAAAGAGAAAAGCATTTTTTACTTCGAGAAATACATTTAAACAAGAAAACTGCCAAAACAAAACAGGCATCTAAGGCTCAAGTCACTTTGTTATTAATAACTTTACTACCCAAATCATGTTAAATCAATGCATTTCTTTCTTATCAAATGTTGTAGTCAAGGAAACAGGCTCCCAATCCAGTCTCCATTCACAACTGCACACATGATGTAATATTAGGAAAAACGTAAGATGTGGCAGCAGTTGTAGCTGTGCAGAGTAAACACATGCAAAGAAAAAAGCACAAAATAATTAATGATCAACAACTATTTTAAGTGTATCCACTGCTGTTCAAGCAGTCAAAGAAAATTCTAAAGAGGGTACCCTCGCTTATTTTTTCAGTAAAATTGGAATCACTACCTTGTAATCTTTATACAGCTCAGATGGTTATTGGTAATACAGCTAAACTGAAATAGTCTGTCTTTGTGCATGCACTATGAAGAGAGTGTAAAACATAAATATGTAGCAGAAAATAGTGTTCAGCTATATGTCATGTGCAGGCTTTCATTTCCACAACAGCAATCAGTGGCATAAATATACTGCCGGGGGTTCATTTTATTTTACTGTAAGATAAGTGAACTTCTATTATACACTTCGCTGTATTCAGATAAATCATTATACTGCTAAAAATTTGACTGCATTCTCTGAAAGACAGGAATTACAGTAAACTGATAACAATGAATATGCAGTGCTTGGTTTTCTAATCTGTTTACCATGTGGGGTGTCCTTTGTATGAAGTTGCATGTCTTCTCTGTGTTTGCATATCTTTGTTGGGGTCTCCAGTTTTCAAACATCAAAAAAACATACTGATGGGTGAATGCACGAGTATTTAAAATGATCATAGATCCATGTACAGTGATTGAATGTGTGCGTGTTTGTGTGTGTGTGTGTGTGTGTGTGTGTGTGTGTGTGTGTGTGTGTGTGTGTGTGTGTGTGTGTGTGTGTGTGTGTATGCTTTTGTGGACATTCTATGATAGACTCATTTTCCATCAAGCATTCCTTCTCTGTCTTGTGTCCACTAAGTGTCAAGATCAGCTTTGGTTCCCTTATATCAAGCGCATTCCAAGTTAGGGAATAAAATGCACCCAAGATAATGTAAATGCTCACCTCAGTCACCAAGGTATGGGGTTACATACCTTAAAACAAAAACATTAACAGCTGCCTGAATGACAGCACCTGAAGAATGAAGGATGTTAGTCTGTGGGCCACAGTGGAATCAAATTAATAAAAAAGATGAACAGGAAATTACAGGTCATTCAAATTTACTGCTATAGTAATGCAACATATACTCTGTACTTCCCACATTCCATATCCTGTAGCACATAGTTAGCATTTCACCCTGATATGGCAACAGAACTGTATAAACACATAAAATTGACAGATTTGTATGATTCAGCAATGCAGAACATAATATATTTAGCATAATTTTGCTTAATTTCTACAAGAACACAATAAATGTGTTCTGATAGGGTGTGCATAATTATCTTAAGGTCGGCAGCTAAATCTTAATTGTAATCCAGTTTGCATTTATGCATAAGTTTACTTTTTGTTTATAAGACAACTAGGAAGATGTTGGAAGGTATGTGTACTTCTGTGCTCAAATTCATATTATACAATGACTCACCATTAACATTCTAAAATGAGCATGCTGATTGCCCAGCCCAACCAGTGTGCCCGTTGTATATACCAACGGAAAAAGGTCTGGTCGTCTGGACTTTTTTCCTTTGGTATATTCTTTAATTTAAACTTTTTGTTCAACAAAAATTAAAACAAAATTTGCAGTCCAGACTTTGGACATAAGAGAGAGACATTATGTAGAAAATACAAGGAAAATCAGGTATGTTGTTTAAAACTAAAGACACGTACCTGATTTCCCTTGTATTTCATCCATTCTGTCTCTCTCCTACCTTAAACTTCCCAAACCTTTTTTTTTTAATTAAAAAATAAAAAAGAAAGGAAAAGAGGAGCAATGGAGATCTTCTTTTCTCCGTTGCTTACTTTCCTGAGCACTGATGTACTGGGTATGCATCGGAACCTAAGTCCCATACGCATGCGCAGTACATCAACACAAGGAAGCAGTATACCACCAGCCACGGAAGAACAGTAATGCTCCATTATGCAAAGACATTATTTAAGAAAAGTAAGTATTTTTTCTTAAATAATGTTATTGTATAATAGCAATAACCGACTCCGTGGTTATGGTATATTGAAATTTACTCAAAAACACGGTAGTCACAAACAAACAATTTTAATGAAGCTTTCGGGTCTACACCCTTCATCAGCACATAAAATCACCTTACATAAGTTGCATTTAAATAGAGGAAACACTGAAAAACACATGATCAAGCCAGCCAACCAGATACAAACCAAAATTAATTATGCAAATACTTATATTAATAAAAAACAATTTTATATAGATTAAATATAGTTACAGTGACTTAGTGTATCTTCATATTGAAATTTACTCACAGTTGGCTTTATTTAATTATTCAGGCTTCACCTTCATGATTAAACCACGCCAACTGTGGGTAAATTTCAATAGACCACAACGTTATCGGTTATTGCTATATTCTGAACTTCTGTAATACTTCTATGTGAAATACATTTTCTCTGAACAAAGCAAACAAGCTATCTCTCTCTCTGTCTCTCTCTCTCGCTCTCTGTCATTGTAAAATAATGTCTTAACTGTGTCGAGCGTTTCTCCTTGAGAGTCTGGAGAGTCTGGACAGTGCATGTAGTGCATTTCATCCACCCTCAGAAAAGGAAAAAAAGGGAAAGCCTTGCAAGATGCAAAAAAAGAATAATTCAGACACACATTTGCAGATACAGGTTTATTCCAGTTTTCTTGCCTTCATTTTCTTTAAAAACTATACAACAGCTTTGTACCATTGCTGTATAATACTCAGCAACAGCTCCTCGTGGTCCTGCAGAGTGGTCCTAGCAGCAGAGAACTGAGAAAAGCGACTACTTTCCTGATTTAAGTAATTTTTGCTGTTTTTTTACCTGAAATACCTTCTCTTGCTTACCTTGAACAAGCTTAAACTGTTTTTTTAACTGTTTGTTGCATTATATATTATCTGCACTTAAAGTTTCATTTAGTCGAAAATTGGTCGAAAGTTGTTTGTTTGTTTGTTAAATTTAAATGTTGAGTCTGCCCACTAAAGTGTGCTAGCCTGTGTAACTGATTTATTACTGTTTCCTGCATTTCTGTGTGCTTTCTATCTCAAAAACAAACAAAAAAAAATATCCTTGTTTTCCCGCCTCTCCTCGACTAGTTTAGACCAGTATACAGGCTTTGCTGTATTCTGGGCTGTGGTGTAGTTCCTGTGGTGTCCATTGCCTTACTTGGATAGAAAGAAGTTTCTTTGATCACCAGTGGGAATGGGGAGCCTTGAGCAGCCTATCTGTCCCTGAAGGAGTGACCTCAGCACAAGAGCTTGTAGTAATTGGTTGTTTTGGACCATTTCTAGCTCTTTTGAAGTTCCCTGTTTAAAATCCGCATTTGCACGGCTTTGCGAGGTTGTGCGCATAGCGCAGCGCGGGATAAACAAGGTTAAACTTTTTCTGGCTCCGCCAAGTCTGCTCTTCAAATTTTCCCTTAAGAAAGCTCTACTCTTATAATAATCGAGTCTAATTGCTTTATTATAAGCCTAGCACTTGTTCTCAAAAACTCTCTTCTAAGTAAGCACTCGCTAACTAAAGTAAGCACTACATCCACCTACCTTCCCTGTGAGTACCCACTTCCCTTAAAGGCACAGCACTCCCTTATAATATTCTAGCATGTCAAGTGGTAGATTGCTGGCATCCTCTCCGGTTCAGCTGGTTAATCTGGGAATCTTGAGACAATGCTACAATTGTCTCATGTACACAGACAACCCCCTCCTCCTCCCAACAAACACAAATACATGTGAGAGATGCATCTATATAGCCAAACTGGAGGCTGAACTTTCTCAACTCAGGACTGGCAAGACCAGACAGGAGGAGAAGGTAACCACACACACACACCAAACCCAGTCCCACATAGACCTACCACAACTGCAAACCAAACACATAATAACGCAAAGACATACTTGGAGGCTCTAACAAAAAACTTACCAAAACAACAGAGGCTCCCAAAGCAGACACCCAAAAATCCACCACCTCAAAACATAACACATGCATCACATACTTCAATAAATCAGTGTGTCAAACAATCACAGCTCTTAAGGCCAAACACCATGCCTGATACACTAGTAATAGGTGACTCTATAGTCAGACACACTGACGTTCCGCTTACCAGGCTGAACAAGCAGAGGGTAATGGTGAGCTGCTTATTGGGAGCTAGGATCCGCCACATAACACACGCACTCAGGTCACTCCAAACCAAGTACAAATATGACTCCATCATTGTCCATGCCGGCGTGAATGACCTGAGACGTACCTCCCTGGACTACATGAAAAGAGACATAGAGGAGTTCTCTGATTATGTAGCCCAGGCTGGTATGACCCTGACCCTGAGCAGCATCTTACCCTCACCAAGAATGATGCCACAATACAAAGACAAGATGACCAGCTTTAATAATTGTCTCAAATACTGGTGTCATTCTAGGGGGATCCAATGTCTGTCTGCTTGGGATGACATGCTGGACAAGCCACGCTGCTTCGCAAGGGACGACTTGCATCTGTCACCACTGGGCTTCTGGATATTGGCTAAGGCTCTTGCCTCCCCCATAGTGCCTTTTTTAGGCAAGGCTCAAAAGACAAACCCACCTCTTTAGAAAACAAAAATGGAAATAAATTAAGGGTAATGCTGCTCAACGCCAGAAGTCTAAATCTCAAGATGCAGGCTCTCGAAGCACTCCTCAGTATGGAGGACATTGATGTCAGAGCAGTAACTGAAACCTGGTTCAAGGCTCCTGAGAGCACCCCAGCGCTACCAGGCTATACCTCGTATCATGCTTTTCGGCCCCAAAACTCGGGCCAAACCAAAAAGGGAGGGGGAGTGTCCATATTCATCAAGGACACCCACACCTCCAGGTTAGTGGCAACACATTAAGCATCAGAGACCATCCAGGTGCAACTAACCGTAGGCAAAACTGCTATACAACTGGTAGCATGTTACAGACCACCCTCCCATTCTCAGGAACCCCACTCAGCCTTCCTGAAGACATTGGAGGATATGAATGTCTCACCAAACACCATCATATTGGGAGACTTCAACTACCCTAACATAGACTGGGTGCATTATTCTAGCCCAAACACCCTAGCCCAAAGGTTCCTGGAATTCATAAATTCAAACGCAATGGAACAGCTAGTCACCTCTCCCACAAGGGGAGATAATATACTAGACCTAATCATCACAAACATGGGGACAAAGTGCTCCACACCGGAAGTATACCCTTCACTAGTGAGATCTGACCACAAACTAATCACCCTGGATATACATATCCCACCTCCACCCCCAACACAAAAGACTACAGTGAAAAACTTCTCAAAAGTCGACTTTACACTTCTTAAAACTGAGATGGTATCCTTTAAGCCCACTGGGACAGTGGAATCCACATCCCACAATGCAGAATCCTTCACAAATGCTTTCTACAGACATCTCCAAGAATGCATGGATCATGCAATCCCAAACAAAACCAAGACCCTCTCCACCAAGGACAGGCGTCCTGTCTGGTGGACCCCAGCCATAAACAAATTGTATAACAAAAGAAGGAAGCTACTGCACGACAGAGCAAAATCCCATAAAGAGAAGGCATCTCTGATCAGCACTAGTAGAAATCTACGTTCTCTCATAAAAACATCCAAGGCCAACTTTGAGAGAAAAATCGCTATGGACACTAAAGATAACCACAAGGCCTTCTTCAGCTATGTTAGAAACCTGGACAGAAACCCTCAGATATGTTCAGAGTTAGTTCACAATGACAAAAAATACACTGAACCCACAGATATTGCCAACATTCTGGCAGACAGGTTCAGTGCAAATTTCTCCCCTCCCTCACCCCCAAAAGAAGAAATACTTATCCCAGCTGAATGTAACCTCCCTGTCATCTCAGATGTCCAGGTGAGAACCGCCCTCAGCAAAGCTAAAAACACAGCATCAATGGGACCTGACGGTATCCTGGGTTGCGTGCTATGTGAACTCCAAGAGGAGCTAAACCCGCACATAAAAATGCTATTTAACCTTAGCCTTACTACAGGATATGTACCTGAAAACTGGCGTACAGCAACAGTAGTCCCACTCCACAAAGGAGGCACCTCTACTGACCCTGCTAACTACCACCCCATAAGCTTAACCAGCCTGGTCTGCAAAGCTATGGAAAGAATCATTATGGAACTAATAAACAGAGACATTGGAGACTTACAGACACTTGATCCCACCCAGTTCGGCTTTGTAAAAGGCAGATTCTGCCTTTTGAACCTGGTTGACTTTTTTGAAACAGTCACTAGAGCCACTGACAAGGGCAAAGCAGTCCATACAGCCTACCTGGACTTGGCTAAAGCTTTCGACACAATACCCCACTCTGGCATCATAGACAAGCTCAACTGCTTAAATGTAAATCCATATGTCACAAGATGGGTGGCAAACTGGCTAAAGGATAGAACCCATAAAGTCAAAATCGCTGGAGCCATGTCAGACTCAAAGCCAGTGACAAGTGGTGTCCCACAGGGCTCTGTCCGGGGACCCCTCTTGTTCGGCATTTATTTCTCAGATGTGAAAGCAAACATGGGAGGGTTGTGGCTGACAAAGTTCACAGATGACTGCAAACTAGGCGCCATAGTTGATACACCGGCTGACACATACATCCTACAGAAAGGCCTCACTGAAACGGACAACTGGTGCCGGAGTCATGGCCTTAAACTAAATGCCAAAACATGTATAGTCATCCCCTTTGGGAAAAACAAAGTGCCCACAAATTATCACATAGGCGGTAACCCACTGAGTACGGAAAAAGTAATCAGAGACCTGGGGACCCAAGTCGATAGTGACCTCTCATTTGACATCCACGTTGCCAAAGTGGTTAGAAAGACTTTCTATCTTGCCCACCTTATCATGAAGAGATTCACATCCAGATCAGGCCCATGATTGCGTACAATGCCCCATTTGGTATGTACCTCACCTGGCACTTGCAACCACTAGAGAGACCCCAAAAGTACCTCACCAAGAGGATCAAGGGTCTCCAACATATGTTATATGCTGCCAGACTAAAGAAACTCCAACTCTATTCAGCAGCATACCGCCTACTCAGAGGTGATCTGTGCCTGACGTACAAGGCCATGTCCAATCAGGAATTGATGGACATGCTCCACCTCAAAAAATCCAGATCCATCAGAACCACGAGAGCTAAAGATTTGAACCTCAGCACAAATATGAATAGGACATGCTGGAGGGACAGATTCATAACTCAGAGGCTTCCCATACTCTGGAACAGAATCCCAGTTCATGTTAGGCAGAGCCCCTCACTGACTCTCTTCAAGAGAAATCTTGACGAGTGGATGGGAGATCGTAGGTTCACCCCAGGGGTCATCTCTGTGTCACTACTAGACAGAGGCACAGTAAACTAATTCTATTATGTAAGGGGGTCTTCACTGTGTCACTACTAGACAGAGGCACAGTATTCTAAATCTATTCTGTACACTTTTGTACCATTACTTGGGGTGGCGAAAGCCACATTACTATGGCTAGGCTTATAAATGCCCCAGGGCAGATAGCCTAGTACCAAACTATGAAACTATGAAACTATGAAATAAAGTCAAGAGTGAACATTTTACTGATAATGGCAGCTTCTCAACATTTCTGCATGTGGAGGCTTAGTACTTACTGAATCATGGCAAACAAATGGTATTGTCAGTGACTATACTCATTTCATCAACAAACACTTATAAACAAACTTACCAAAATTAAACCATGATTTCTAAGACCAGCCTCCAAAGTTAAGCATAACTCTTCCAATTCAGGCACCTTTGTTACATGGAATCCACTCTAAAACTATTCCCATATGTGAATTCTTGGCAATATACCTTGATTAACTATTTACTTTAATCCCTCCCTTATATAATTGAAAAAGACTGCCCCCTTAGTTCAGGATTGCTACTTAACTTGCCCAACTTCTTATTCAAGATGTTTACATATCTCTTGGAGAAGGGTTGTGATCCCACATTTTGATATGAACTTCCTAAAACAAAGTTACTTATTCTGAACACATTCCTCTCCATGTAAATCATGCCAAACATAACATGCATTTTATCTCTGTCACGTAAGAAAGAATAGCAATGCATTGCACTAAAAATATTGTTTTATTTTATTATAACAATGTATTAATGCTTATTATTTCCTACTTAGTCTATAAACTCCTCTGTCGAGACTACCGCTTATGTCTTGCATGTTGCTTCCTTTTCTTATCATTGTAGTATAAATGTATTCACCAAAGAATATCCCAGCCTATACCTCCCATCCAGAATATACAGCTAGGCAAAGCAAATCATTCCACAAACACTGATTTACCATAGACTGCTCTGACGAGTCCAGTACAACCCACCCAAAAAATGCATTCCATTTACTCTGAGGTGCACGGTCTTAGAGTTAATAAAATAAAGTTGGACTAGGAGTTTATAAGAGAACAATGGCCTTTGCCATATAGAATACGATGCAATGAATAACTAATTCAGAGTGCTGGAATCTTCCAACAAATTCATTTTTTTTTCCAGTCGTAAGAGATTGTGCTCTCACCAAACCCTACCTCATGCCTTCTTAAAGCCTTGAGTAGTCTTACACTTAACTAACTCTTTCCCCAGTATATTCCAGGGTGATATTATTGTATTGCAGCTGATGAGTAGTTCCTTAAAATTCAACTAACTCTAGCTTGTTACCATTATCAGCCTTTTCCTTCTCTTTTGCTGTATATTAAAATTTACCCCTTATCTCCATTGGCAAGATGGTCTATTAATTCTAAATCATCTTTCCTATCTCTCATTTGCTTGCTCTCTTTCTACTCAGTGATCCCCCCTCCAGGGTACACAAACCTATATTTATTAGTCACTCATCACAAGCCAGACATTCCATGACCCTCATTATTCTGATAACTCAAGTCTGTACACTTGCAACCTGAGGAATGCACTGTATAAAATGACAATAACAGGAGATTATTCAGTATCTGATTCTCATTAATCTAAATTGAAGCATCCTATTAGCCCTTATTACACATTTTTCACATAAAACAATGTGTATCATTATTGGTATGATTGCTATCCTTATTTTTTCCTTCCTCAAACTTTTCTCGAAATTACCACTATATATATATATATATATATATATATATATATATATATATATATATATATATATACACACACACACACACACACACACACACACACACACACACACATAGGTTTACTATGGTGTGTGCGAATGTCATACTGTCGAACACCGTGTGTTCGAAATCATGGTCTGAAAGGTTCGATTTCTTATATGGTCAAATTGCATGGTGCACTCAACCATAGGAGAATCGATGTACTGACACTGTGAACTGAGGTTGCGTTGCAGTGAGGAACAGGGAATTAGCCCATTTCCTCACTGTAGTGCGATCTCGGACTTGGTATATTTAATATGCAGGGGGTGTGGGGGGCGCAGGGGGGGCAAAGCCCCCCTGCAAAATATTGGATTTAACGTACCATTGAATGTTTAGTTCAACGGTATGTTAATATGCATAGCAGAAGGTAAACTTTCTGTTATGTCGAAAACATTGAACGATGTTTTCATGTTCGTATTTGTTTATGCGAAGTTTCGAATCCGACATTTAGGTTTGAATTTCTAAACATTCAACCGATGTGGATTCGAAATTTCTATAGTAAACCATATGGGTCTACCTCCACCCAACGAAATTATGTTTCTGCAAAATGTAATTAGGCGAGCTCTATTTCGCGAAAGTGCATTTTTGCTTTAGTTTGCGGCACAACGGGGATAAGGAAATATTCCCTTTTCCCTACTGTAGTGCGATCTTGGAGTGAGAATATAAAAGTAGTGGGGGCGTGGGGAGCACAGCCCCCCACATGGGGGCTGCAGAAGGGCTTGCCCCCCTGCATAAATATGGTTAGCATATTTTTTATTTTGTTTCTTTTTTTTTGTTTTCGTTTAATTTGTTTTTTGCAAAAGTGCATTTCGGCAAAAGTGCACTTTCACGAAAAACTTCTCACTTTCTTATGTTTCATTGAAATGTAATTTCCATGGGTCAAAGTAGGCCCATATATATATATATATATATATATATATATATATATATATATATATATATATGGATCTACCACAGTTGACCTAAATCTCAGTTGACTGACACCCATTTGACCAACCCAATTGACCTAAATTTAATTTGACCTAAAACTCATTTGACTGACTCCCATTTCATTGACATTCAAGACATAGACTTGTCATGGGTTTTCCTTAACCTGTGACTTGCTTGTGATAAAAAGAATTAGTGTTACTTATAGTGTTGACTGTTAGAATTCTGATCAAGAAAGCAGTGTTGTAGTGTTTCTAAATGTCGGTTTTTCTATTTACATTTTTATGGGAAGTATCTAAAGTAATTTGGCGAATGTTTTGTGCGTTCCAAGCAGTAGTGGCAGTGGGTAGAGTACTGTAAGGCAAGTTAAAGGAATATGCCCTTTTCCCTACTGTAGTGCGATCCTGGAGTTAGTATATATAAGTAAGGGGGTGTGGGGCACAGCCCCCACATTGGGGGTCTGGGGGTGTAGCCCCTCACCTAGTACGGTTTCACATTGTCTGGTTTCTGTTAAGAGGGTTAGTAAGTAGTTTTTAAGTTGTGGAAAGGGTTCATTATTGGTGTTCTAAGTGTGCTTGTCTATGGTTTAAGATTTAGTATGTTGAAATTCAACATTGTAAGCTTTCGGTGAAATGGGAGTCAGTCAAATGAGTTTTAGGTCAAATGAAATTTAGGTCAATCGGATGTCGCTCAAATGGGTGTCAGTCAGCTGAGATTTAGGTAAACTGAAGTAGTCCCATATATATATATATATATATATATATATATATATATATATATATATTTTTTTTAATTCATTTTCCTTTGTCAAAGTATATAACCTTACATCTCATTGCATTCCATACCAATAACTACCTGTCTGGCCAGCTTGCTTGCTTCCCTAGATCCTTGTGAAGAACTGCTCAGGTTTTCAGATATCTGAATAAACCCTGCTTTAATGATAACTCACAAATGGACATATTGCACATTTGCTGTCAGAGATCATTGCCGCAAGTACCTTCTTTTCTCTAATTTGAATTGTAAATAACATTAGTCTGGGGTTACAGGGACATGGCTCCCTCTGTGGCATTCTGTGGGACATTTCTCAAAAAAATGTTGCTTGAAATTTTAAACTGCTTTACTAATTCAGAATGGAATTTGAAGAATTTGTCATTGTTTTCAAGTCCTACACTGACCTATTGCATCACCTTTAGCAACTGCATCAACTTTTATATCATCTATATACAAAATTTCTTTATAGCTCATCCTTAAGTCACTTCAGTTACAACAATAAACAGTACTTGTCGCAACACTGTGCTTTGCTTTGCTTTGAGATGTTTCACGTCTTAATACATTTGTGATTCCATTATAAATATAACTTCAGTCCCAAGCAGTCAATCAATTTTTAGCCTGTATTACCACTTTTTTCATCATCCCATATATTTACTTTTCCTGTCAAACTCATGTAAAGAACATGTTAACATGGCATCAAAACTGGATTAAATTAACTGAAAATTTCTACGACAAATCCATGCTCCATGTTCCATTTCAACAGCTAGACTTCTGCCGCTCGAGTTCAGACAATCATCATCATCATCATCAATTCCCTTTTCCCGTTTTGCTACATGGGGTCAGGATGTTATGTCAATTGTCGCCATCTCTCCATATTCAATGGCACTCTCCTACCTTCTTCAGCACTGATGCCTGACTGTTGCAGGTCTTCTTTTACACAATCGAGCCACCTCGTTGCTGGATGCCCACATTTATTTTTGCCTTCTCCCTGTCTGTCCCAAATATTCTTCACCAGATTGTCTTCTGCTTTCCTTCACATGTGCCCAAACCCAGTAATCTGCTCTGCTTAACCTTTTTGTAATTTGAGCTACTTTGGCTTTTGCTCTTCTGTCCTCATTTCTTTGTCTGTCCCACAATGTGCATCATACCACCTGTGTCAAGCACTTCATCTCAAACAATCTACCAAGTTAATCCTTAAATGCACTTCTCAGTTTTCTTGGCTTAGAAGTAAGATTTACTGGTACCTAATTACCAGTGTTCTCGTTTCATTTTTATGCACTATTGTTATTATAGAACTCCCCAATAACTTCTTAAGTTTTCCTAAGTCTCTGTTTTGACACTAAGGCCATTGCAAAGCACAGACACTTTCATATTGCATCAAATTTGACATCTCGGATGTCAACCTGTCAGGCAAAGAAGAATACGTTTCATCCTTATCCCTTCTGGCTGGTCAAAACATCTTAGTGAAGTTACCAACAACTCATATTTTTTAATATTTAAAGTACAACTAGTTAAGATCTTGAATCTCACAACACAGTGTGAATATTTTAAAGTACTCAAGTATATGATACCTTGTCCAGGCTATACATCCTAGCTGCGGTATTACTCCTCTGCCCTATGTATTGATAAGCATCTAGTAACATAAACCCTGTCTAAACACTTTAACATTTACTTGCTTTATATCCTAACCCACTACTCCATTGTGTTGTATTCAATAATATTTCCATTTGTAAAGAAGCCTATGCATTCTACTGTTTTAATTAATGTTATCATTTTTATTTCATCCATTGAGCATTTCTGAATGCTGCATATAATCTGAATTCTCTGAACCTCTTAGTATGTATATTTTCAATGTTGTTTACAATGGTTTACCGAAGGTCAGGGCCATGACATAGAAAGGGTACAAATGATCAGTTCATTTGCCCATACATGTCAGGCAGAGTGCCTCAATGGTCCTCTTCAAGAGGAACCTTGACAATTGGATGAGAGATGGAAAATTCGTCCCAGGGATCACATCAGTAGCCCTGCTAGACAGGGTCCAGGAAAGTAAATATTTGTGGGAAGCAATAGGGCCAATAGCCTACTACTTACCTATGAACCATTGATCTAATGAATAAATAAATAATTGCAATTTTAGTGCCGTGGTATGCTAATGTTTGCATAGCTGTATTCTGTTTTTTTTTAAACAGACATGGTTTGTTCTGAAAGATTTTTTATACTATGTCAAGAAGTATAGCAGCAACATCTCAAAATAACTAAATAATTATAACCCTTATGCACTTTTTTAATTTTCAAAAGATTGGTTAAATATGAAGTTAAAATTAGCATTGAGCATATAACAGTCAATTATGAAAAAATCTTAATGAAATGTCACCACACTGTATGCTTTGACTATGTTAACAACATAAGTTATACTAAACATTTCTAAATATTTATTATCCTATAATTGCTGGGTTTGGATTATTAATGTATAGATAATTTCTAATTCTAATGAAGTAAAAAAAATCATCATTTGTAAATTGGAAATCAAATACTCATGCATACACTGTTAATTTTATACTGAAACATCTGGTCATTTTGGTGTTAGGTTACAAAATGTCTGAGTTAAATTGTAAGACTTTAGATATAGAACAATTCCACTTCATTGTTGCAATAGTTCTCTGGTTAAGCATCATTGTCCTTTTGTCATAAATCTTCACATGAATGCTAATAAAAAGCAAAATAACTAACCCCAATTTGAGCATCCTGCTTTATTAATATTCAATAATATTAATAGGGCATCAAATAAAATCAAAAAAAGTATAAGAAAGACAAGAGATGAAAGATAAATAAATGTAAAGACTGAAGTACAGTTGTGACTTTCTCAGGATCAAACCAGGACATTAATGTAGAAATTCCTAACCAGACAACTATAGATCAATGTCTTTAAAATATATTGAAACAGAAAAACAGGACAATATGGTGACATTGAGGATACACCTTGACAGAGGTCAGGAAGATTTTCATAGCTCAAAGCTCCTATAAAATAAGTTAAAAAAAAACAGTTACTAGTTTGTAAACAGTACACACATAAAACATTTTTTTTCTGGTTAGGATTGTGGTTGTAAGGAAGAATTGCAGTCCAGACCAGACAAGTACTTAAGAAATTTTCAAAAGAAATCTGGATAGAAACATTCATTTGTTACATTCCATATACCAAACGTTTAGGCAAAGGATAAGTCGATGCCATTAAGTACAGGGATAGTGAGAACCAAACCATTTCACTTGCTACCAAGACAAACTTGCAGACCACACAATAAAATTTTTCATGCAAACATCAAGTGCTGTTATTTCACACAGTTATATCAATTTTAGAATAGCTGTATATTACCTCCTGAAGCATTCTAGGATAAACCACTCAGTAAAGTATTTACCTATCTATCTATCTATCTATCTATCTATCTATCTATCTATCTATCTATCTATATATCTATCATATATCCCTATCTCTAACCCCCCTCTCTCTACATATATATATATATATATATATATATATATATATATATATATATATATATATATATATATATATATATTTATATATGAGTCTCGGTCACTTTATTGAAGTAACAAAAGATCAAACTGCTAAATGTCCAGCCAAGAATAACAAATAGCAGGACAATGAAAACACAAAAATGAATAGGAAATGAGTTACAAGATAGCAGAAGAGCAGTGTTTAGAGAATTTGCCCTTTCCACATGTTAATATGGTCTTGGAGATGGTACATCTAATTAACAAGGGTGTGGGAGTACCCTCCACATGGGGGTGTAGGAGGGCTTCCTGCCATTGCAAAAAAAGATGGTTTAGTTTTGTTTTTGCAGTCCAATGTTCAGCTGTTCACGATTCTAAGCAAGATGTTTAGCCATTTGATCTTTGCCCATTTAATGAAGTGACATAGAGCCATGTGTGTGTGTGTGTGTGTGTGTGTGTGTGTGTGTGTGTGTGTGTGTGTGTGTGTGTGTGTGTGTGTGTGTGTGTGTGTGTGTGTGTGTGAATGCGTGAGAGTTACAGTTAGAGTAAGGGCTAGGTAAGGGGATAGATTAAGTATGTGTGATTGTGAGTGTTTAGGGTTAGGTTAGGGGATATATATATATATATATATATATATATATATATATATATATATATATATGATTGGCAGTGGATTTTTATGGTACTGAGGTGCCAGCCCAATGCCTAACCTTCAAAGAAGGCACACCCATTCATGCACGCACCTACCTGCATGTCTTTAAATGTCACTCGACCATGGGGAGGACATGCAGACTCCACACAGAAGGAGCTCCAGCCCAGAATCAAACTGGAGAACCTATATATATATATATATATATATATATATATATATATATATATATACATATATTTATTTGACATTTGTTTGCTTGGAAAGTCCATATATATATATATATTTATTTGTTTGACATTTGTTTGGTTGGAAATTCTGACTGGGCCAGAAAGTACCCATTTTCAGTGGAGGCCCGGGAAGAAAAGCTCCACAATTACAATCTTTCAAAAATCAAGTACAGATATTTTAAATCACGAAGTATCATGTTACACTACAAAAATAAGAGTGAAAAAAATGTTGTAATGACAAAAACATAGAACATACATTTCATAGTAGAGTGCAACAAAAGACAATAACAGGAGCTGGAGAAAATATGTGAGGATAAATTCACTAACTATATTATTTGTTACATAGATTAGTATGCGATAAATGAGACCTGAGAGAATTCTAATAAGATATTTAAAGAGATATTACAGATTACATAATTAGAGACAGTGAGGGGAAATTGATTGATGTCTTAGTATGAGAGATGGTGTTCATATTATTGTTATAGAAGGAAGAAGGAAGAAAGATGGAGAGAAGGAGATTATAACAAGAGTACAGGGCATGGTGTCTTCAGGTAGCTTAGGTGAGTAGGGAGTAAAGAGAAAGAGACAGAGGACAGAGGTGAAGTGCATAAGGTAAAGTAGTGGGAAAAACAAAAGAAAGGAGTTGAGTAGGAGGCTGGAGAGGGTTGCGAAGTGTGATTTAGGATGAAGGGGGTAAGTTAAGTATAGTGAGTAAGTTCAGCCAGGATTGGCACAGGAGCAGGTCCAAGATTTTGTGAAGTATTCTTGTAGGGAGCATGTAAAGGTTTGTAGGTTAGAAATAGTACTAGTGGTTAGGGGTAAGGAGTTCTATTTTTTTTTTTTTGCTACTGATTGTGAGTATACACTTTGTCCATGGTTTAATCAGTTTATTTATGCTGAGAAGTCCCTTGTCTTCTGCTCTAAGAGTTTTTTTTTTGGAAAATACATGTTGATTAAAGGGGTAAGAGCTGGGCAGGCTAATGGTTTTATATGATTGTATGTATTGTTATAAGCTGAATGTAGGAGAGGTGGAGGGGGATTTCCAGCCATCTAAGGGTATGCAGAGCTTTACAGTGATGGGTAAAGGAGGATGAATTAGTAGCAAATTTGGCAATTTTGTAGTATCAGCTTTCCAGTTTGTTTTTTTTATGTAGGATTGTAAATTGGATGCAACTGGTGCTCCACAGAGTAATGGGGCAGAAGATACGTTTTGGGTAGAATGACCTTTGTGGATGTGCTCACAAGATGTTTGTTTCTCTATAGCATGCCTAGTTTTTGATGGGTTTTCTTGATATTACTTTAGATGTGAAGGTCGAATTTAAGATTATCATCTATTATGACTCCTAATAGTTAGTTTAATTTCAATGCCATTTGCCAAAAAGATTTTGAAAGATGCTTTGTTGGGATTTGAGTTTTGGGGGTAAAGAGGAGGAGTTTGTTTTTTGGAGGGATGGATTCAGTAGGTTATGTGCTCTTGTAAGCCAGGTTTCAATAGAGATGACCGCTTATTGAATGATTTCTTGGAGGTGAGTTAAGGTGTTTGATGAGCAGATGATGGTAGAGTCATCTGCATATTGAATCAAGGTGCCTCCATAAGAAGATGAATGTATGCTATTGATAAAAAAATATTAAATACTAGAGAGCCAAGCATAGATCTTTTTGCAATTCTTGTGGAAGTATGAAGGTATGCAGAGATGAACCCTTGCCATTTTACAGCTTATTGTCTGTTGGCAAGGTAGCTAGAGAACCATTGAATAGATCGAAATGATACAGCCAGGGTGCAAAGCTGATTGAGGAGTTTACTGTCAGAGATCATGGCACAGGCTTTTGATAGATTTAGAAATACTGCAGATACAAGTTTATTAGAGTTGTGAGCTTTATTGACAGTGTCTGTAAATGATAGTAATGCAGTGGAGGTACTGTGTGGTCTCGCTGGAATCCATGTTGCGCATTGGTGATTAGCAGATTTTGTAAGAGATAATGGATAAATTGTTGATGTATAAGACAGGATGGCTATGGGGATAATACGCACCATTTTCCACAAGCTAGGGACACAGGATTCTGTTATTGATCTTTTAATAAGAAACCTGATTGGGTATGCTATTGTCGGCTGAGGAGGAATAAGATTTTAGTTTATGTAAGAGCTTTTATATGAGAATTATAGAAACTGGTTGAAAGGTAAAGTGGGTGGAGTTGTCTGCATTTGTATTGGAGAGGTTGCAGTTAAGTGAGTTTTGTGAAGGAAATGGTTAAAGTTCACGGTAGGGGACGTTAGCTGTGTGGAAGGGGGTGTGTTAGGTAAGTTTGAGGTTAAGTTGGCTATGCATTCTATGAAGTATGTTTTGAAACAGGTAGCTGTTTGAAGAGGGGGGAATGTCTGGATATGGGCTGGGATCCTTTTTTGTTTTTGTTCCTCGGTTGATGATAGAGGATATGGATGACCAGAATTTTTTAGGGTTGTTTTCATGGCTATCTTGTAGGTGAGTATAATAAGACTTTTTATCTCTATTAACTTGTTTCTTGACTTGGTTTTGCAGCTCTCTGAATAATTGCCAATTTTTGTCATTTTTATTCTTTTTCCAGTTAATCCGTGCTTTGTTTCTGTCATTCATAAGAGTTTGCATTGGTTGATGAGCCATGGGCTATAGCTGCTTTTAATTCTTTTTGAATGCTGTGGGGCTAAGGAGTTAAGAATATTTAAAAATGCTGCACTGAAGTATTCAACTGCATCATTTAAGGGGAGTCTTTTTTGGATGGACCAGTTAACTGCTTTCAGAGCTTCAATGAAGGACTCCTTGAAGAAATTGGAGAGATTACAGGTAGTTATGTTCCTTTGTTAGTTGTGTAATACTCCTGTGGATATAAACTGGCAGATGGTCACTTAGTGTATCAGCTGGGGACCTGAGGAGGTAAAATTAGATGGGTTGGTAAACAAAATCCAGTCTAGGATAGATTGCTGGGGGTTATTTTTGCATTATCTTGATGGTGTATTAATAAGCTTAGTGAATCCAAAGAGGTTAAAGCTGTTAATTGCTGAATTTGCAGATGAAGACTGCCAGTTAATGTTTACATTACCCAGGAGAATAATTTCATTTGTGATTGTATCTACTATTCAGGATAGTATTTTAATGTTGTGTCCTGGGAGAATATATAGTGCAGTGACACATATGCTCTTGGCTCTATTAAGTTTTAGGAATGCGATTTGGATCTCTGCCTTTCCAAAATTTTGGATTGTGCCTGTATAGGGAGTTACTATGAGTGAATTTGGGAAGATTATAGCTAGTCCTCCTGCATTTTTATGTGTTCTATAGAGCCTAGTAATATTATAACCAGGGGATAGTATTTCAGCATCTTTTGTTTCTGGCTTTAGCAATGTCTCTGTTATGGAAAGGATATCTGGGTTGTGTTGGGTCATCCAGGCATTAAAATCTGTGATTTGTTGCATATGCTTCTAATGTTTAGAGTGACTATTTTTAAACATTTAGGATGCATTCTTTGGTTTGGGGTATGATTGTCTGGGTTGGTATGGATGTCACCACATTGATGTATGGTGGAGAAAGATGATTTGTTTATTATGGCATTTTTAGCAAAGAAGGGCAGAAGTATTACCTTGAATTTGAGACTGCCAGTTTTTAGTATTTTGGGTTATAACAGTAGAATGAAGTTATGGGAAATAAGCCTGAAGATATTTTTTAAGCAGCTAGTGGGAAGATGGTTGATAGGTGAGATTGAAGTTGATAAGTGTACTTATTTATTATCATTACTGGTGGGGATGTTAGGAATGAGAGAATGAGGATGAATAAGGTGATACAGGAGGGAAACTGCATGGTTAGTCTTGTAGAAAGCATGCAGTTTGGTGAGCTGAGGTAATGAGCAGTGATAATAGTGTGGAGAATAGGTAGGCTTTGATGGAGAAGGACCAGAGTGAGATTTGAGAAGGAAATTAGAACAGAAGTGGGTGGAGATGTCATAATGACAACAGTTTGTGATTAGATAGTGCAGTTAGGCACAGGATAGGAGGATGAGTAAAGAAGGTAGAGTAAGTGAGGCATAAGTGTAGGTGCAGTGGAGGTGAGTTGGAATTGGGGGTAGGGTAGGGGAGTGGAGTGAAGCCCAAACATAGCGGGAGCTAAACAAAGTGGGTCGGCCATGGTGGACTAATTACCAGGAAAACAATCTGTAAAACTGCAACAAGACAGGAAGTTAAACAAGTCCTGATAATTTAAAAGACTGTAACACAAGCTGCTAGATTGCTGTTAACATAATTGTAACATATATGTATAGATGGTTCTATGTATGCCATTTGAAACACAAAATGTAAAATACATAAAATATTGGAACCCTATTTAATTCAGGGTGGAAGTTACCTGCACCTCCATTTGAGAGGTTGTGCACCCACACCCCATGGTAACTCCAGGATCACACAACAGTGAGGAAATGGTAAATTCCATTTTCAATATTTTGTGTTTTTGACATTTTGTGCTTTTGATTAAATGTCATACAGGTACAGTACCATGGTAGGCTGCCTCTCTGTCTTACCACAAATATAAATTACAGGGGTGTGGCATATGATAATTAGCCATGAATTCTCCCCAAGAAATGCCTGCAGTAAGTTATGTACACATCCAAGTAAGTCATATAACTGTTCAACTGTGTATATCATTTTGACAGCTGCATTAACTAGGGCAAAAGCTCATATTTATCCTTTATTTTGAAGGGTAAGCTCACATTAAAGGTAAGTTCTGGGCAGTTTAGTGGACAGATAGTGTTTGGGGTTGATAGTATGTATGTGGCTGTATGTGAGTATATGCAGAGATATGACTGTTATCCAATGAGTGTGTGCATGTGTGTGTGTGTGTGTGTGTGTGTGTGTGTGTGTGTGTGTGTGTGTGTGTGTGTGTGTGTGTGTGCATGCATGCTTGTGTGTGTGTGTGTGTGTGTGTGTGTGTGTGTGTGTGTGTGTGTGTGTGTGCGTGTGTGTGTGTGTGGATATGTGTATGTGTGGGGCAAAGAATGAGGGGGTGTCTGTGCCAAGACATTGCATGTCCACTAGCAGTGAGAACCTCATCAAAGTGTTTGCAAGCATTTGTGATAATAATAGAGTAATTCGGAGACATGCAAATTAGCCAATAATGATGTTTTTTTCTCATTGTGTCTCTGAATCACTGCTTTCCGCAATCATGCTAAAAGGCCCTTTTTCTGCAGCTTTACTCTTGCTGTGAGGGGTATTTAAACATCCTGGCCTTTTTTACCAGGGCCAAGCTCCTCTTGTACTTTTCTTAATTTTATATATATGAACTCCATGGTTGCACATTCAGGGGAAAGAGAGAAAACCCCCTAACAAGTGAAATTATTTCTAGAGTGCTAATAGCAACTCCACCAGTGGTAATTTCCTAAGGACAACAACAGTCAGAGAGTTCAGCCTCATGAGATTATGCTCAGTGAGTTTACATCTAATCCACTTTATACATGACTAAATATAGGACAAAAATATGAAAGCAATTATTTTTGAGGTGCGTCAAAGTGATTACAACTTTGGACAAAATGTTAAAATGTGTTTTACATATTATAGTCATCAGGCATTCAGCTGCCACAATATCTGACATATTTATTGCAATGCTTACCTTGTGTGACATAATTTTCATAAAAATTGTGCATACCTATACAGCTCCTTTAAACTTGCTGCAAGAACAGGGAATGGCTCTCAACAATGTCCAAACAAACAATCTAGCCAACTGATGGGGGATAAAAATATTTTTTTTTTCTTGAGATGTATTTTTAGAATAAACATACAGCAGGCAGACAAGAGAACTAACAATAAACAGAAACAGCAATAACTGCCCACATAATCAGCAATCACATGCATATTAGAACAGTCAGTAAAGTGATCAGTATAATACTTGCTATCTATCGAAGCAGGTCCCAAGGAAATGACTGTGAAGGAATATAAGGCAATTAATTTGCCTCCTAAATTTTTTTCTGTGAAGAATTTAATATGTTATCCAGTAGCTTGGGTTTAATTCCATCATAGCATACAAAGATAAATGACGTTATGAAATCTGTAAAATTGTATACTGTAAAACGTAATTTAAAAAACTATGATGGAAGCTGGGTTCCTGTCATCAGTAACTACTGAAATAGTAAAAAGCAAAGTTTATGCATACAGATTTTACATCTTATTACACAAGCTTTTGACAGAACTAGACAGACATTCTCCTTCATCTATAAATTTTATAATTTTACTTATTTCAGTTTCATATCCAAGTAAGCAGAATAGTAGTCACAGCCTTAATTTTAGAGTGAGTAGTGGCAAAATAAAAGGGATATTTCATATTTGCAGATTTTGAATGGTAATGGTACCATAGCAAAAAAAAGTAGGAGCTAAACCTCTATGTTTAATAACATAGGTACAGCATTGAAGGACATACTGGAGAAAGGCACAGACAGATTAATCCCTCGGGTGGGTTCTCAGGAAGAAGTTTCCCTTGAGGTTTTGAAAGACACATACAGATATTTCTAGCAACCCATTTTTATAAAACTCAAGACAGGAAGACATGTTGGACTAAATCAATATTTTATTTGTATTTCTGACTTTGTGTTTTTATGAGACTACTATAAAACTTCTCACTGTTATTATATAGGTAAAACAAGTAAAATGTTAAAAGACAGGGCGATGGCATATGTAATTTCTAATAAAGAAGGCCATAATGTCTTATATAGGTACAACAAGTCTTGCTCAAATTTTAAGATATTATCTTTTCTGTATGTTAAGTGGATTTGAATGTAGAATAGGAGACCAGGGTTATTGTTAGACATATGGCAACTGTTTAAGCAATTGGAGCTGGGGCTGATACTTGGTTGAGGAAGATGAGACTACATCAGCCACTCAAAAAATGGTAATCAAGATTTGTCTTTAAAAAACCTATCCAGTCACTAATATCTAGCATGAATGATGTATTAATAAAACTGTACAAACTAGATACTAAAACATAAAGTTTTAAAGAAGAAGAATGTAGAAAGGAGATGGATCATCTAAAAACTCTTATCAAACAACAAAAAGCTTTAAATGATTATGAAGGGAGAATAACTGAAGGTGAGCCTCAAACTGAGGCCCCTTTAAAACAAAATAACTGACTAATAGTTAAAGTTGATGATTTAGAGAATAGAACGAGACAAAAAAATATCAGAATATATGAAATACCTGAAAAATATGAGGGAGGCAGCATAATAAACATTTCAACAACCTGGCTGCAAAAATATTGAACTTAACTGAAACTTTATCTTTTGGGATTGAAAGGGCTAAAAGGTCTTTGATAACACCTTCAAAAAAAGGAAATCTCACCTCCACATTCAATAATAGTTAAGTTTATGTCCAGCATGGAAAAAATCAAACATTAAAAGCAACATTGTCTAGCCCACCTATTAAAATATGAAAGCATGTAATCAGATTTGACAATGACTATTCCAGTAAAGTAAACAAAAAGGATAATCACCAATGCGCACTGAATGTCCAGATAGAAAAACAAAATCTCATAGAAAAACACCAACTGGACAACCACAGCAAGAACCTTCACTTTAATAAAACTATTAGTAGATAAAAAGGACAAGCGCCTTCGCATAAAACATATGCTTCTTCAGATCCTATAAAATATTTTAAAATAATGACATTTTTATATTACAATTCAACCAATCAAAAACATAAAAATTGGCTACAAGAATGACATCATAGTTAGTGACTAGATCAAGGTTTGTATCTATTTCTTATATATTTTTAATCTCCGCCACTTAAGATAGGTTTAATGTTATCTTGACTATTCAATCCCGGATGCTTATGTGCTTGCATCCTAAGGATCCACTTTAATTCTACCTGTTCCAGATAATTATTACAGTCACCACCCCTCACATTTTTAAATACATGTTGTAGAACTCTAAAAGAAAACTGGTGTCTAGAAAACTCCAACTGGTGTTTGGCTAGGACATTCTTGATATCACCCTTCCTCATATCCGAGAGATGTTTATATACTCTGTCCCTTAATCGCTGAGTGGTCTTACCCACATAAAAACATGAACATGAATCACAGGTGGCCAAATACATTAGCTGTGTAGTGGTGCAGTCAGCATAAAATCTAGGTGTAAATTCAAAGGCTATAGTAGGATGTTGATACACTTGCTCTTTCATCAAAACCTTGCATACACTACAATGTCTGCATGGGTAGGTCCCTGTTCGTTGACCATATTGTCCCACTCACCTTTTCTCATTACATAACAATTTAAGATTACTGCTGTTTCTGTATGTAAAACTTGGTGCATCTCCAACTAAACTAGTAGTTTTACTCTCTAGAGTTAGAATAGACCAATGTTTCTGTATAATATTTTTTATAATATTATTATTACTGGTGAAGTTGGTTACAAATGGAGTCTGTTGCATTCTCTTCCTTCTCCTATTAGTATCATTAACCCTACCAGTCATCCAGTTTGATGTATTTACAACTGTCATTAAATGGTTATGACTATAACCTGACAACGTAGCATTCAAATATTCCAAGGTATGCTCATGATTGACTATCTGGCCAACACTGACCATGTCCCGTGCCTCCTTGACAGTAGTGTTATTGCATCCTCTGTCAATAAACATTTTTTCTAATGCATCAAATTCATGCTGGACATCCACTGCATTATTACAGATCCTGGATACCCATATGAATTGGCTTTTAACTATGCTTGAAAATACATGTCCAGGATGCATACTGTCTCTACATAAGAGACTATTATGCCAGCAAGGTTTCCTGTACAAAATAGTGGAAATTCCACCTGAGGAATCCCTAGTCAAAAAGACATATAGAAAACTCTACCTGTGTGTGAGAATAGGTAACTGTAAACTGGAGGAAATTAGTAGTAGATTCTAAGTATTCAATGTATAAAAGAAGGGACATAACATCTCCCTCCCAAAAAATAAAAACATTATCCACAAAATGTCTATATAGTCTAATACCCCTATTCAAAGGGCTCCCATTTAAGTTATTACACTCCCAAAAGTGCATGACTAGATTTGAGCATGAGTTAGCACAAGGGGTGCCCATAGTGACACCCCATTTCTGTAAATATAACTGCTCTTCAAATAAAAACACATTGTTACTCAAAATCAAATCTAGTAACGTACAAATTAGATTGACATCATAACTTGATTGGTATTCATCTCTACTCAAAATATATCTAATAGCCTCCATCCCATAATCATTGAGTATGGAGGTGAATAAATTCTTGACATCCATAGTAACCATTAACAAATTAGTAATGTCATTATTATTAATAAACTCATCCAAATCATGTAAAAAATGTGTAGTGGCTTTCAATATAAGGTCTATAGACAAAACCACAGGGTTAAGTTGTCCCTCCACGTACATAGAGAGGGGCTCCATCACCCAGCCCCCATCCGGCAACTATAGGTCTCATAGGTGGAGCTGTCCAGGATTTGTGGATCTTGGGTAGCCCTCTAATAATGGGTACTGTTGGAGAAGGCACCTGAAAAAATTGATGTAGTTTCTCATCAATTACCTTGGTCATAAGTAGCTCATAAAGACAGTCACTCACATATTTAACAATAGCTCTCATTCATGGCCAGTCTATCAAATAATAGGTTTCTGGATCATTCAGCAAATCAAACATCACTTTTAGATAATCACATTTGTCCATTAGCACAACAGCGCCACCTTTATCAGATGGCCGAATGGTTAAATTTATATTGTTCATTAAATCATTTAGTGCTTTACGTTCATAAGCACTCAAGTTATAGAAGCTACCATTATTATGGTTATTTAAAGTCACAAGTAGTTCCTACTATAGCCTTTGAATTTACACCTAGGTTTTATGCTGACTGCACCACTACACAGTTAGTGTATTTGGCCACCTGTGATTCATGTTCATGGTTTTATGTGGGTAAGACCACTAAGCAATTAAGGGACAGAGTATATAAACATCTCTCAGACATTAGGAAGGGTGATATCAAGAATGCCCTAGCCAAACACCAGTTGGAGTTTCCTAGACACCAGTTTTCTTTTAGAGTTCTACAACATGTATTTAAAAATGTGAGGGGTGGTGACTGTAATAATTATCTGGAACAGGTAGAATTAAAGTGGATCCTTAGGATGCAAGCACATAAGCATCCGGGATTGAATAGTCAAGATAACATTAAACCTATCTCAAGTGGGCGGAGATTAAAAATATATAAGAAATAGATAAAAACCTTGATCTAATCACTAACTATGATGTCATTCTTGTTGCCAATTTTTTATGTTTTTGATTGGTTGAATTGTAATATAAAAATGTCATTGTTTTAAAATTTTTTATAGGATCTGAAAAAGCATATGTTTTATGCGAAAGCACCTGTCCTTTTTATCTACTAATAGTTTTATTAAAGTGAAGGTTCTTGTCAAGGTTGTCCAGTTGGTGTTTTTCTATGAGATTCCAGTAAAGTACTGAATGAAAGAAATCTTGCTTGTCACTGATTAAAGAACTTTAAAAGTATAATATTAAAGCTACTTTAGTGTTTCCTGCAAAGATCAAAATATTTCTACTTGAAGGAATCAAAGTATTTTATACACTGGAACAGGCATACTCATTTGTTAATAAAAACAACATTCAATACAATACTAAAGAAATGGACTGGAATGCTGTATCCCTCAAGAGGCAAAGTGAGTTGAATTCATGGAAAACTGCTTGTATAGTTAAACTAGTTAAACTTAGAAATAAGTGACTTTTTATTTTCTGACTACAAGAACTTTATGTTATCTTTCGAAACAATAGATTTACTCTTTACTTAAATTGTTTATCTAGGCCTTTAAGTTTCACATCATATGTAAGTATGTGTATATGTTTTAAACTTAAGTATTCTACATTATAGGGGATACAAATATTTAGTCTTACTATAGTTATAGTAAATGGCTTAATGTATTTCATTTGAACTAAACCTATAAATGCTTTCTAAATGTTATGGATATATTTATTTTATTAGAATGACATTAAATTATAATTGATATGATTGTTAACTTTAAACCTATATACTGCAAGATAATAATTTTATTTGTTTTATTCAGTATGTGCATTATAGGTATAAATGAATTTCAGATCTAAGCAATATGCTAATTAGAGGTGCTAAAGTTAGTCACTGTACTTTGTTTGTTCTTTTATAACACATTCCTTTCATAGGTCCCATATGAAGCAATTAGCACTTAAAAATGAGCTTGAGAACTAAAGAACACTTTAGTTGTGTAAAACTAGCTTTTTCTTACTTGCTTTCCTTTCTGCCTGCTTCTTGAGCTGTTTTGATCAAAATCCAGGTCTTAGAAGAGTTCAAAGTTCAGTACTGATGTTTGTGAATGGAAGAAATGAGAGAATCACAGCTGCAACAATGAGGAGAAAAGAAATTAACTTCTTATCAAATGTATATGTAAGAAATCTACTCAAAATAACATTTAATTTTAAAAATATTTATTTAGAAATGAAGAACTGGATACACAAAAGCCATAGTAATATTATGCATTGTGCTATTTGTAATTTATGATTTGCTTACACTTCACTGAATGCTAATAGTTTATGCTGCAGTGTTATTAACCCCAACTGTTTATATTAATGGGAAGGAGTAACATTAGAAATATGTCACTGATTAAGATAGTTTAGAGGAATTAAGAAGTATAAAAAACCTACAGAAGAGATTAGCACCTACTGTATGTAATGAATTGTCATTCCCACATTATATAATTAAACACTAATGTCAGAATTTGAAAATCAGGTCAGAACAACAGTACATAATTACTAATGACATACATTAGAGTTAAACAGGCAATATTTCATTTATATGTAGTCAAGATTGCTTATAATATTAGAAATAATAAAAATAGTAAAGATCTTTTGAATTATATGTGTTAGGGTTGGTGGTCATTTAAAATACAGCAGTCTCTTTGCATAAGTCTAGAAATGCAGCAACATTAAAACAGGCTTCACATTTTACATAAAATTTCAATAAAGCAGTGAAAATAACATTCAGTCAAGAATACTGATAAAAACAGAATGTGCTGTACATTGAACACAAGCACATCTTGTTTGCATGCTACAAGGCTTTGGAAGCCAGGGCTAAGGAGGTACATAGAACAGGGTTTTGGTATTATTAAAAAATACTTTAGACACAGTAAGTGAAGTCAGTACTTTAGTTCAGACTAACACATAGAAAAGATTAAATATCCGGCATTCCTGAAAGGAAGTTAGTTTTTGGACTGCAGAACAGATACTCGAGTCTGAGTACAGAAGTCAGATTAAATATTCATACTATTCAGGAGGAAAATACACTTTCAGTTGATATTATCAAAATATATGTGCAGAAACTTTTGATATATGTATCAGCCCTGTTACTGTTATTCAGCACTCCAGAATTTCTACAGACTGTTATTGTTTATCAGTACTGTTATTAAAGACAGTATTCAGATATTGTTATCATCTAATAAAGCATTATTAACCAAACTACTGTGTCTGCAGCATATATTTTGTGAAAGTACAAAAGACTTGGCCCATAAAGTAGAGACTGGCACCTGTACAGCACAAGTTTGGGAAATTAACAAAGACTTTCATTATGGTCTCATTTCAGTGGGTTCCAGTTAATTCCAGTATACTACAATCTTATCAAGTCTTTTAATATGCACATGCACAAGGGAAGAAAAATTGGTTATGTAATATTAATAAAAAAGCAATATTAGTAAGTTAAGAATTATATATACCTGATGCTATCTCTAATAATGTTATCTCATGATTTCATTGAAGGAAAGTGAGAGCTGATAAGTAAATCAATCTATGATGAGGATTTTAGAAATGCAGGTTATATAACACAAGGTAAAATATCAGTGAACAAATAAGAGAGAAAATAATATATTTGAATAGTAAACTGCATATAAAGAAAACATACATTAACTATAATTGTGTATGGCTGAAAAGTAAAGGTATAGAAGCTCACATAATTTTCACAGTATGTTACATAAAAATATATTTGAAAAGATCCTAAAAACTGAAATCTAAAATGTAGTAACATCAGTTTTGAAGCTTTTTACATATCCTATGTCACTGAATTCACTAAGTTTACCTGCTATGATGGCTTAGTGGTTAACTATTGTGGTTATAGTGTACAGGGTCCTGGGTTTGAGCCTTGTAGAGGCAGTTTATTGGTTTGGGAGGGTGACTTAATGGTTAAAGTATTTGCCTTGCAAACACAAGGTGCAGGGTTTGAGTCTCACAAGAGTCAATTGGCTAGGCTTAAAATGGCTCGCAAGAGCAGTTAGCTTAGTACTAATCTATGAAACTAACTCATTTTACAAGTTAGAGCTGAAATTTGAGTGTTTCATTGCTGAGTAATTTCTTTAATTTCTGATAAAAAGTAGAGTAGATTTTCCAAGATGTTTGAGACTGGGATAGGAGAATGTGGTTTGAAATTAACATTATGATACTTTTAAATGGATTATAGACTGCATGTGTTCTTTGACTCTGTTCAGTAGCAAGATAATCCATCCAAACTTAATAATGCATATTTTTATGAATTAATTTAATGAGTTAAATCAATTTTAGATATTTTGATATTTATCATATTAAGGGTGATATACAAATTTAAGGTATAGGGACTTGTATTTTTAAAACTAATTCAGAGCTTTTGTTAGCGGTATTAAATATGTGCATTTTCAGCATGATAAATGTATATATGCACTGGCTTTTCTATTGTATAATTGTTCGGCAAGCTTAGATTTCTTGTCTTCAGATAACTTTATCTTTTCATATTCCACTCTGTTCTGCTTGTATATTTAAAAATTTAGTTATACCAATGCTTAGATGAGCAAATAATTTAGAAATATTTAATAGATAATTATACTAGCATTACATATATATATGTATATATCACATTATTTGTTAGATTATTTACTATCTGAGATTAATTGAGGTGGGTTATTAAACTTTTAAGTTATAATGAAAAAAATGTTTTAAAAGGCAAAATATAGCAATACGTTAGTAGTCTTTTTAACTTTTAAACTTATGAGTATATCCAATATCAGTGGACAAATTATTTCTAAGTCATGGTAGCTTCTGGCTAATTCTTGATGAAATTTTCAGTTTTGGTTGGCAGAAAGATAGCAGTTTAATTTGTAGAAAGGAATAATTCAAAAAAATATGGAAGGTTAAGATAGTGTTGATGGTATACATTAGAGTATTATATATAACAAAATTAATATGGTGGATAGATGTATCATATTATCTCTTTATAAACATGTTTCTCCAATACACAGTATGGATGCTTTTAATGTAAATTATTAAAATTATTTAAATAATGGCAACCAAAGGAAATCATTAATGAAATAGTTACACTGAAATAGAGGAGAGGTCATATTTTTGCAAGAGACTCATTTGACAGATAAAGATGTACAATATCTAAATAATATAGTGTTATCATCTGCTTCTTTTAACAAAAAGAGGAGTGGAACTGCTATACTATGGAGAAAATCTAGTTTAATGCCTAGGGTCATGGAATTTATTAATGATCTCAAAGGAATGTGTGCATTTGTAATAATTAAAAACAATAGCAAACTTTATACACTATCTTTACTGGATGCTTTGAATAGGTACAAGAGTGGCTAAAGATCACTTAAATTTACTACAAAATCATTGGAAGGGTAGGTTAATTTTAGTTCGAGATTTTAACTGTATGTCTAGTATGAAATTTACAAGTGAACAGAAGAAAGCTAAAATGTTAGCATCAGCTAAAGCACTAAATAAATGGATTAGTAAAAATAATTTTGTTGATTTAGAGATAGCAGAAGGTAAGTCATTATTTTCACTCATTACTCGTATGCACATGAGATGCAAACTTGCATTGACTGTATTTATGCTTCCATAGATTTGTTCAATAGAGTTAATTATTTTAAAACTATCCCTTGTCCTTTATCTGATTATAATGCATTAGGTATTGATATGTCAATAGATTTAAGGACATTTCAGATTATTTATAAAAATTCCAATATACATGATGAAATTAAAAGAATTTAAAAGTTACCTTAGGAAATAAATAGAGAATTTTCTATCCTTGATTGGTGATGGCTAGATTAGTAAAGTCATACTATGAGATTCCTTAAAATGCATATTTAGGATAAATGGGAAAATGGTCTAGTAATAAAATGAAAGAGTGGGATAAATAGTTATTAGAAATGCAAGATGATATGTATAAAGTGAGGTTTGAATAGCAAACAAAGAAAATAGATAATACTGAAGTAATTACAAAATTAATGATAAAATATCAAATGATTCTAACACGTAAAGTATTGATAGCTCTAGAAAAATTTAAATTATAAAGTTATGCAATGACTTAAAACATCTTCACAGATTAGCTAATAGAAGATGTTAAGAAAAAAAGGTACAAATCAATATCTGAGATAATCAAACTAATAAGCTTACATCAGATATAGAGGAAATGCTTACTATTTTTAAAAAGTCTCATGAGTATCTTAATAAAGATAAAAGTAGCAATCTCAATGATTGCAAACTTGATAAATATTTAAAGAAGAGGAATGTCACTAATACATTTAATGATCAACAAATTTCACTGTTGAATAAACCTATTACCCAAATATTTTTTTATTTGAATAAACCTATTACCCAAATAGAAGCTAAAGGTTTATAGGTTCAAAGGTCAGTACTAGGCTATCGGCCCTAGGGCCTATACAAGCCTAGCCATAACAATTCCCTGGCTATTTCTTCCCACACTATTTACTTCCCTGGACCCCTGTCTAGCAGGCCAACTGATGTGATCCCTGGGGTGAATTTCCTTTCTCCCATCCAATTGTCAAGGTTCCTTTTGAAGAGGGCCAAAGAGGCGCTCTGCTTGACATGTATGGGCAGTCTATTCCCGAGTCTGGGGAGTCTCTGGGTCAGGAACGTATCCCTCCAGCATGTATCCCTGGAACATGTGGCTCTAAGGTATTGGGATTTCTTTAAGTGTAGCATGTCCAACAGCTCTGGGTTTGACATGGTCTTGTAGGTTAAGCAGAGATCGCCTCTGAGTAGACGATATGCAACAGAGTATAGTTGGAGATTTTTAAGGCAGTCAGCATAGGTCATCTGCTTTAGGCCTGTGAATCTTTTAGTGAGGTATTTCTGTGGCCTTTCCAGTTGTTGCAGATGTCTTGATAGGTACATACCAAATGGGGCTTTGCATTCTATAATGGGTCTAAGGAGGGATGAGTACAGTGGGACAATGACCTCCTTTTTTCTGGATGAAAAGCCCTTAGTGATGAGGTGTGCCACATAGAAGGATTTCCTGACTGTTATGGTGATGTGGTTATTGAAGGTAAGACCACTGTCCATCTATGTCTCTAGGTCTCTTATCACACTTTCAGTGTTTAGTGTACTACCACCTATGTGGTAATTCACGGGTACATGTTTTTTTCCCAAAGGGAATAACTATACATTTCGTGGCATTGGGCTTGAGCCCATGGCTCTGGCACCAAGCATCTGTTTCTGTAAGGCCCTTTTGTAGAGTATCCACATCATTTGGGGATTCAATAATGGCTCCCAATTTGCAGTCATCTGCGAACTTTGTTAGCCAGAGTCGCTTAGTGTCGGCCTGTACTTCAGAGAAGTAGATGCCAAATAAGAGTGGTCCCAGGACTGAACCCTGAGGTACTCCCCTTGTCACTTGTCTGGAGCTGGATTTGGAATCAGCTACTTTTACAGTGTGGGTTCTGTCAGTAAGCCAGTTGGCAACCCATTGAGTGACATAGGGATTAATGCTCAGCTTAGTAAGTTTATATATGATTCCAAAGTAGGGGATGGTGTCAAAGGCCTTGGCGAGGTCCAGATAGGCTGTGTGGACTGCCTTACCCTTGTCCACAGCTATGGAGACTGATTTGAAGAAGTCAATCAGGTTCAGGAGACAAGATTGGCCCTTCACGAACCCAAACTGGGTGGGGTCCAGTGTTTGAAGGTTGCCAATGTCTTTGTTTATAAGTTCCATGATAATACGTTCCATGGCCTTGCTGATCAGGCTTGTCAGACTGATGGGGAGGTAGTTCCCAGTATCCAAGGTGGATCCCCCCTTGTGGAGTGGGATAACTGTAGCTGTGTGCCACTCAGTGGGCACAAAGCCCGAGGTGAAGATATGATTAAACATGACACTTAGGTGAGGTGCCAGTTCATTTTGTATTTCATGTAGTACACAGCCCAGGATGTCATCTGGTCCCATGGATGCTGTATTCTTAGCTTGGAAGAGTAAGTTTTTTACCTGTGTGGCCATTATTACTAGAATTTGGTAATCTTCCGATATTGAGATGGGCCATTTAGGGGGTGAGAGGGGGGTGAAGTTGGCACTGAATTGATCTGTCAGGATATTGGCAATATCCTTGGGATCAGTATATTTAATGCCATTCTGTTGTAGCTCAGAACAGATCTGAGCATTGCCATTTAGATTCTTGACATAGTTATAGAATGCCTTGTGGTTGTCTTTGGAATCTTTCGCAATTTTATTTTCGTAACTAGCTTTGGAAGATTTTATGAGGGATTTCAGCTTCTTACTGAGGCTGGTAAGGGAGCTTTTTGCATCGCGGGATTTTCCTCTTTTCTGCAACAGTTTCTTCCTTTTGTTGTAAACTTTGTTTATGGCAGGGACCACCAGATTGGCTTCTTTATTTGGAGGAGAGCATGTTGCTTCTATTTGGGATGGCATGATTAATGCATGCATGGATGTGCTCATACAGTGCCTTAGTGTAGGACTCAGCAATCGAACTTTCAGTTCCCGTCTGCATGGGTGTCATGAAGTTTGTCACTTCTGACTTGAGTAGCATGAAGTTGGCTTTGGAGATGTTTTTTATGAAGGTTTCCTTACTGGGGCAGGTGGGGGTGGGATGTGGATGTTAAGTGTGATTAGCTTATGGTCTGACCTGACCAATGAGGGGGTGACCATAGGTGTGGAGCATTGATTTCCCATGTTGGTAATGACCAGGTCTAGGATATTGGAGCCACTGGTGGGACTATGGGTTATTTGATCCAGATCATTGGAATTTATGAATTCCAAGAACCGTTGGGCAAAGGTGTTGGTACATGAGTAGTTTTCCCAGTTAATGGCAAGGTAGTTGAAATCACCCAGTATTAGGGTGTTTGGTTGTATCTTAATATTTTCCAGTATGTTTAGAAAGGTGTAGTGAGAATTTTGAGGCATGGTGGGGGATCTGTAGAAAGCTACAATTTGGATTGCAGTCTTACCTAGTGTTAGCTGCACCTGGAGAATTTCAGATGCATTGTGTTGGGCAACTAGCCTGGTGGTGTGAATATCCTTGGTGAATATGGACACTTCTCCACCTTTAGTGTTTCGATCCTGGTTTGGTGGCCGAAAAGTGTGGTAAGAGTTGTAGCCTGATACTGCAGGGGTGCTCTCTGGAGCCTTGAACTAGGTCTCAGTTACTGCACAGATATCAATGTTCTCCATTTTTAGGAGTGCCTCAAGAGAGTGCATTTTGAGGTTTAGACTTCTAGCATTGAGTAGCATTACCTTCAGATTTTGCATGCTTGTACCTGCTACGGTGGTGGTTTTGTCCTTTGAGCTTTGTCTAAAAAAGGCACTATAGGGGTGGCAAGAGCCTTAGCCAGTAACCTGAATCCCAGGGGCAACAGGTGCAGACCGTCTCTGGCAAAGCAGCGTGGTCTGTCAATCATGTCGTCCCAGGCAGACAGATACTGGATCCCCTTTGAATGACACCAGAAGCTTAGCCAATTGTTAAAGTCAATCATTTTGTCCTTATATTGTGGTATAATCCTGGGCAAAGGCAGGATGATACTCAGGGCTAGGGTCATACCTGCCTGGGCCACATGATCCGAGAGCTCTACCATGTCTCTTTTCATGTAGTCCAGGGAGGTACGTCTCAAGTAATTCACTCCAACATGGACAATGACAGAGTCATATTTGTACTTGTTGTGGAGTGACTTGAGTGTATGCGTTATGTGGCGGATCCTGGCACCCAACAGGCAGCTGACTGTAATTTTCTCCTTGTTCAGCCTGGTGAGTGGGACATCAGTGTACCAGACTATAGAGTCACCTATGACTAAAGTGTCAGGTATGTTGTCTTGCCTTAGGGGCTGTTGCTGGGTGGCACACTGGTGTTGTTAATTATGTGACACTTTGGTTGTGATTGGTGTTTGCATTTTTGAAAAAGGGTAAAAATGGCAAAGCTTCAAGGTTAGATGATTTAAGCATGGATTCATATAATATGCTTCAATTAAATGTTTTAGAATTTATGAGTGAAGTTTTCAGGATAATCCAGAGGTATTAAATAATTCTTCCCTCATGGAATTTTTTTGTAATTTCACATATACTTAAACAGGAAAAGGATAAAAAGTTAGTTTAATTATATAGAACTATTTTATTATTAAATGCAGATTGTAAATTTACTTTAATTTTTGCTATAAGAGTAGTAGATATAGTAGATAAATTAATAAAGATCAAACAAGATTTATACTTAATAGATTATTTATGATAATTTTAAAAGACTAGTAAGAATCGAAGATTTAGCAGATGGATTTTACAAAAAAATAGCTGTAATTAGTTTAGATATTGAGAGGGCTTCTGATTCTATGGATTGGGGCTATTTTTAAAACATTGGAAACATTTGCATTCCCAGAACAATTTATTAGAATTTTTTTTTTAAATTGTATACAGATTCTAAAGCAAATATTAAAATGTTATCTTACCTCTCTCAAGGGTTTACCTTAAATAAAGGTACAAAACAAGGATGTCCCTTGTTTCCTCTACTATTTGCATTAGTCATTGAACCCTTAGCTAATATTATAAAAAGCAATGATAAAACTGATGTTTTTTCAATTATAATATTGTCAATATAAAATACAACTTTTATCAGAAAGTTTTTTACTAACTAGAGGAGATTTAAATAGCTCAGTTGAAGAAATAAATGAAGACATTGAAAAGTTTCAAGAAGTATCATTACTGAAACTGAATAACATTAAAACTGAAATGTAAGCGTTGAATAAACTACTAGATAGAAAGTTAAAATATAAATATAAATATAATTGGGAAGGGCAAGAATTAAAATATTTAGGAATAAAATTTATTAAGATGTGAGTAAGATTGTTAATAATTTTGAAAAAATCAGTAAACAAGTATTATTCCTTATATATATATATATATATATATATATATATATATATATATATATATATAAATTTAAATAGATACATACACACACACACACACACACACACACACATATATATATATATATATATATATATATATATATATATATATATATATATACATATATATATACATATATACATATATTACATTTAATAGATTTAATAACTAACAAAAAGAAATTATGTTAACTTCATTTTTATGGCATCCTAAAAAGCGAATAATTGCTTATAAAATCATATTAGACTTTTAGAGTATGACAGTATTACCTTTCCTGATGTAGAATCTTATTCTATTGCTGCAAAGTTTAACTCTAGTATACTCTGGATAGACTCAATTTATACTAGTCAATTGAAAAACATTCAGGCACAGATTTACTAAATTCTTAGACATGTATAAAATATGATAACTTAGAAGTGTGCAGCAATCCTTTCATTTGGTTAATAAAACATACTTTAGAAGGAAATTAATTTAAAACTTTAGGCTCTTCATATATGAACTCAATCCTAAAAACAATTAAGAAATATGTTTTTAAAATCCCATTAATTTTAAAATGGAACTTTTTTGCTTTCCCTTCACAAACATCTGTCTAGATTTATGGGAACTCAGAACAATATTGAAATTAATTTACTAAAAAATTATGGGTTAGTATTACCTATTGCTTTGAAAAAGGGAAAGCTAATTCAGCAGAACATTTAATGCAATATAAGTTGGATGAATCCATTAATCAGCTAATATTATCTATTAGAAATAAATTAAATGCATTTGTAGGCAATATGGATGAAAGGGAATATAACACAATTCCTCCATTATATAAGTATGTGGTTATCACTGAAGGTAAATCTGTCCAAGTTGCATGAGTTAATTATAAAAAAAAATAATAACTTTAATGCAAAATTTTTGATTTTTTTTTAGATAGCAGTGGATTGAGTGACTCAGTTGATAAGAATAAAGCTGCGTTACTTAAGTTAGACAAACATCTTCAAGTCTATACTGGAAAGGTTTCATGTGGAGATGTGTACATAGAGTGTTTGTTACCCCTTATATAATTTCTAAGTTTAGTAAAATTACTTCTTCAGTTTGCTGGAGATGCAATAAACATGTAAAAGTTGATTGGTCACGTATGTTTTGGATTGTGAAAAATTAAATGTTTACTGGGAAGAGATAAGTATTTTTAAATGGTTACAGTCTGATAATTGTTCTTTTACTAGATCAACAATACTAAGAAATGTTCCACTTCCTTTATCTTTAAAAACTAAATAACAATAATGTCTTGGAGTCTGCTTGCATTAGCTAGAAAAAATATTACAAAAAATGGAAATCAAATTCAGTTCCTACATTCAAACAATTTTTAAATTTAACAGCAATGCTATGTAAAACTGAAAAAAGTGATTAGAATAAGATCTGTAAATCATATTAAGACTTTTAGTTGTTGGGATAACCTTGAAATGTTGCTACTGAAATACCAAGGTACATAATTTGTTAATTGTATTATATTACTTGGATTTAATGTATTTCTAACACTGTGTAACAGTATGTGATACTGAATTTCTGTGTATATATTGCATATATGTTAAACAAATAAAAGTAATTTAAAGAAACAAGCAAACAAAAAAAAAAAAAAAGAAAAGAAACTCACACACATATACATAAAATTAAACTACAACAATCACAAAAAGATAACAGACATTCTCTTTTTGTGATTAATCATCTAAGGCAAAATTTGGCTGAGTAGTGACACTAAAACAGAAAGGGTTTTTTGGTATGCTAATGTGTATTGTTATGGTTAGGGGCAGTAGTAATATTAAGGTTAGCACAAGTGAGTAAGGAGGGAGAGGGGCTTCACCCCTTGTACCACCTTACTCTTGTGCACTAACTCTAACCCTGGCTCTGCCTTTTCTCCATTCCTCCACCTTACTGTTTCCCTAATAGTTCCAGTGGAAAGGAACCCCTCCACACATACACACACACATGCGCGCACACACACACACACACACACACACACACACACACACACACACACACACACACACACACACACATACACTCACACACTTACTTCACTTCATATGCATCAACAAATACGTAAAACATAAAGGATATTACCAAACCTTGCCCTTACTCTAACCTTAACCTTTAAAACACTCTTAAACACACTTCCATTGCATAGCAAGCATAAGCTCAGAAAAAACACTATTTATCCCCTTCCATGTTTAACCCTAACTCTATTCCTAACCCATAAACACTTGCCCATGAGCACACACACACTCACATAAAAACACATACACATTCATATTCCTACACCTAATACCAAGGCTTTTGGTATTTCTGAAAGATATGGCATTATCATCAAACCTGACTTGCCTTCACATAGTTATGGCACACACACAAAAAAGAAACAATCAATGTTCCTATGTGCAATATTTTTCGCAAGTAATCATCAGTGCTTTTAACAAAAGAAGACATACGTAAAATGTCAGTTTGAAACATAATCAAAGGAATGAACCCCAGATATATATATATATATATATATATATATATATATATATATATATATATACACATACACATATGGATTACTTTCCAAATTGCGAAGCCCAGAAGACTGACTTTCAAAATGTCGAGATGACAATACCAAAGATTGACAATAACGAATGGCCGATCTTTCCCAGGGTGAGTAGATATTTGTCCAATACCTAATATAACCACACCGGCCTAAAAAACAATCACCTAGGTGGGGGGCTGCACCCCCCACAACCCCCCCAACTATATATGGCATCTCCAGGATCGCACTACAGTGGGGAAAAGGGCATATTCCCACATGCTTTGCAAGTGTTTACTTGCCCTGGGAATCATCGGTCCTCCATGATTGTCAGTCTTCAGTATTGTTGTCTCAACATTCTGAACTTTGGTGTTCTGGGCTTCGTGATTTACAAGGGGATCCATAGATATGTGTATATATATATATATATATATATATATATATATATATATATATATATATATATATATATATATATATATATATAGATCACCTTTAATAGACCAAACGTTCAATTTACCGACACCTGTAATAGCAAGACCAATTCACCGACAAGGTATATTACCAACAGTACACTTTACCAACATCTCATTGGCCAACAATGATGTTAAAAATTTAACAAATGTAGTGAAATCCCATAACGAGTGTCCAAGACGCATGACGTGAAAATGGCGGAAGTGCCGTCACCAGTACCAGGAGTAGCTGGGAAGACATACCCTGTAGTGCACTCGCAAAGGGGGAAAGAGGTTTTGCAACTAGAAGGCTACCTTTACCATTTAGAATGCAGCAGAAGTAACAAGCGCTATTGGGGATGTAAGGAGAAAAAAGCTTTACACTGTAAGGGTAGAGCGGTAACCATCAAAGGCACTGATTGAGAGGAATTGATCAAAACAATTGAACATGACATAGTGCGGATCCCAATGAGATTGAACATTATAAAGTGTCTAATGAAGTGAAGGTGCATGCTCAATATAGCAGAGACATTGCATGTTCTATTGTGGAGGACGCATTAGCGTCCATGTCCACTGCTGCTTTGCATAATATACCAGACAGAAAGGCCCTACTACAAAGAATAGGTAGGGTGCATAGAAAATATCATTTAACTCCAGTTGGGTGTGAGCTAATTCTGATGAGCATAGATTGTAGTAGTTACAAACTAAAGGAACACTATTTTGTGGTGAAGTGCAAGGCTGATACATCCACTGAAACTATAGTATATGTGTTTACCACAGTAACTAATCTGTCAGACCTTAGCAGAGCCACAATCTGGATGATGGATGGCACTTTTTTTCAAAAAGGAGTTACATGTAGGCAGCTATTCTGTATACATGGCTTGCTAACGTTTGGGTCGTACAGCAAGGTTATACCCCCTGTTCTATGCTCTCATGAGTAAAAAATCACTCAAGTATTATCACTTCCTTTGGCATGCTTTATTTACTCTATTGGCAGAACATAACTTTTAATGTATTGTGAAGTACATTCTGTGCGATTTCGAAATTTTATTTATTTATTTATTTATTTTACATTTGTTGACCAGGCTAGTCCAGCTGGATATATGTACATTTTCAGTGGAGGCCCGGGGAGAAAAGCTTCACAAATTACAACAACATAAAAGGTCAAGACAAAGACATTAACAGTAGAATTTGGTACATAAGAAGTTTTAAAAAATAATATAAGCCTAAGATTATACATTTTATATTTCAGTAGGGAAAGAAAACTTTATCTAAGAATAGATGAACAAGACTAAGACATTTGCATTAGAAATGGTGTATTACAAATCTTTATAACATATTACAAGCCTAGGATTTTATATTATGTATTCTATTAGGGAAAGAAAACGAAATCTAAGACTAAACTAGATACAGCTAGTAGTTTATATTAATAGGTACTAAGGTCACACATAAACCCAAGAAAGAAAAACACTACAGATCGATAGAGTATAGAAGATCAGCATACAAGGATGGATTTATAGTGTTCATTATCACCTAGTTTGTGACACTATATGAAGGTGTTTGATCATTCCACAGTATATACATATTTACATGAGAAAAAAATCCTAAGGAAGGTTAAGCTCACTAATAATTAGCGAGTAAACACAAGATCATGATCATGAGAGACTGGGAATTGTGGGAGTCTAGTTAATAGTCAGGTGCTTAGTCTGGGTTAACACAGGGGCATAGCCAGTGTGATTTAAAGTAGGGTTTAAGCTTGCTTTTAAATAAGCTGACAGAGGATATTGAGGTTAGCTGTCATCGCCTAAGAAACAGAGGTTAGTTGAAAGACATAGTCAGTTTCAGCAAGTACTGTTGAATAGAGGTGAATATACAGCTCTGGAGTTTGTTAAGAGCATAGCACGGTTACTAAAAATGCAATGTGGCTCAGAATGACTTTGTACCATCCCTGTAGTCTATTACTGATATACTATTCCTGCCCCAGATCAACATTTTGCTTTGGACGGACTTTGTGTTAGGTTTTACGGCAATGGGACTGATTTCTTACATTTGGCAATGGCAATTTATGGCAGGATATTGTCATGAATATGTATTTGTCACTGTGGGTTTAATGAACTATGCACAGCTTACTTTGTTGGTGATTTACTTGTATGGTAGTTTGGTGTTTTGAAGTGTCTGTAATAAAGCTTGTCAGCGAACTGATCTTGGTATTTCAGTTGTCGGTAAATTAAACATTCGGTCTATTAAAGGTGATCTATATATATATATATATATATATATATATATATATATATATATATATATATATATATATACACATATATATATATATATATATATATATATATATATATATATATATATATATATATATATATATATATATATATATATATTAATATATATATATGTGTGTGTGTGTGTGTGTGTGTGTGTGTGTACCTTTCCCTCACTATCCTTTATCACCCTTACTTGCTGCACATCTTTCCCAGCTCTGTCCCTCTGTCTAGCCAATCGGTACAGGTCCTTTTCTCCCTCTTTAGTGTCCAATCTCTCATACAGCTCTCCATACACCTTATCCTTAGCTTTCGCCACCTCTCTCTTTGCCATGCGCCTCATCTCCTTATACTCATGTCTACTTTCTTCATCTCTTTGACAATCCCACTTCTTCTTCGCCAGCCTCTTCCTCTGTATACTCTCCTGTACTTCCTCATTCCACCACCAGGTCTCCTTGTCCTCCTTCCTCTGTCCAGATGTCACACCAAGCACCTTTCTAGCAGTCTCTCTTACTAGTTCTGCTGTAGTTACCCAGCTATTCGGTAACTCTCCACTGCCTCCCAGTGCCTGTCTTAACTCTTCCCTAAACTCCACTTCACAATCACCCTTTTTTAACTTCCACCATTTAATCCTTGACACTGCTTTCACACTCCTCCTCATCTTTTTGATCACCAACGTCATCCTACAGACCACCATTCTATGCTGCTTAACTACATTTTCCCCTGCCACCACTTTACAGTCTCCAGTCTTCTTCTGACTGGCACTCCTACATAGGATATAATCCACCTGTGTGCATCTTCCTCCACTCTTGTACGTCACCCTATGCTCTTCCCTCTTCTTAAAATACATATTCACCACAGCCATGTCCATCCTTTTCACAAAATCCACAGTCATCTGACCTTCTGCATTCCTCTCCTTAACACCATACCTACCCATCACTTCCTCATCCCCTCTGTTCACTTCACCAACATGCCCATTAAAGTCCGCTCCAATCACTAGTCTCTCACCTTTGGGTACACTCACCACAACTTCATCCAACTCACTCCAAAATTTCTCTTTCTCATCCATCGCACACCCAACCTGTGGAGCATATGCACTAACAACAGTCATCATTACACCAGCAATTTCAAGCTTCATAAACATCACTCTGTCAGACACTCTCTTCATGTCTAAAACACTCTTGACATATTGTTCCTTTAGTATAACCCCTACCCCATTTCTCCTGCCATCCACACCATGATAAAACAATTTGAACCCGTTTCCTAAACACCTGGCCTTACTTCCCTTCCATCTGGTCTCTTGCACACACAATATATCAACCTTCCTTCTCTCCATCATATCAGCTAGCTCTCTTCCTATACCAGTCATACTGCCAACATTCAAAGTTCCTACCCTCACTGCTACACTCCTAACCTTCCTCCTCTCTTCCTGCCTTCGGGCATGCCTTTGCCCTCCTCTTCTCCTTTGGCCAACAGTAGCCCAATTTCCGCCAGCACCCTGTTGGCTAACAGTACTGGTGGTGGTCATTGTTAACCCGGGCCTCGACCGATCCGGTATAGAAATATGAACTTTTTGCGCCATAAGTGATGTGGCAGAATTTTTACACCGGATGCCCTTCCTGACGCAACCCTCCCCATTTATCCGGGCTTGGGACCGGCACAAAGAAATGCACTGGCTTGTGCATCCCCAGTGGCTGGGTTAAGTAAATAAAAGATCATACATATCTAAAATAATCAATAGCATGTTTTCAGTACAAATCTGCCTCTGACTTTAGACCCATCTCAGTACTTTCTACAATGTGAAAATTATTTGAAAAACTAGTTTGCTTGCAATTTTCTAATTACCTGAACATGGGATGCCCCTCACATAATGGATTTTGCTCTATTGGGATCACCATGCCAGCTGTTTTAATATTTACTGGCCACATATTACTTGAATAGAAGCATGGCTACTGGTGTCATTTTTATAGATTTAACAAAAGCATTTGACTTAGTTGACCACACTCATTTCCTTACCATCCTAAATAATGTTGTTGTTGTGTCTTTCAGCTTTTCCCGGTTAGGGGTCGCCGCAGCAGAACTCCGGTCCGCTATTGATTGGCAGTAGATTTTTACGTGCTGGCTTGCTGGGCCTAACACACAACCTTCAACAAAGGAATGCCCATTCACACATGTCACCACACAGAAGACGCTCTAACTGAGAATCGAATGGGCAACGTCTAACTGTGAGGTGACAACGCTACTGCAGCACCAAGGTAAACCTTAGTAAAAAGATTATAGCTGACAGACTATTTAAAGCCAAACTCAGATTCTAATTTTCAGACTTCACTTCTCTTAAACAGGGATTATTTCATGGATCTGTCATTATGCCTCTCAATGTTTGTTACTCAACTTCCCTCCAACTATTAAATTTAACTTGTGCCAGGCCTTCATCCATTCTTTTCTCATTTCCCTTTTTCTACTATTACTCATACTCGACAATCAAAATGCTTCCTGTCTCCTTTATCATACTCTCCTTTTCCCTTCTCTCCAGGTCTAATATCTTGCTGCCTGTCTTTCCCTAATTTTTCCAGTTCTACTTTCCCTCCTTTCTCTTTGCCAAACCACTTGCTCTAACTCCTATAGGCCTATACTCTTTTCTCCTTACCTACACATTCTATTGGCTATTGCCTTTCTACTAACTCTACTATTAACATACTGCATTGCAAATACTGTCCCTGTTGTGCTCTGATACTGCTATGCAACTGTATAGGAATATGACTGACTTTTAAAATTGATCTACTGTGAATCTGCTTTATGTATGTCATTGTGAAAAATTATCAGTGATATTGTAAATCTGCAGGATTATTTCCAGCTTTTGCTACTGTTTGTTAACAAGCTTACTCAGTGTTGTGTTACTGTTCTAGGAAAATTATTGTAATTTTTTTCTCTTTCATACACTTTGTAATGTACTTTGTCTTTTTTATATTTATGTAATGAGTTTTGCTCTCTGGGATACCACTGAAAAGGGATATGCTTTTGCTGACCCTGTCAAACTATCTCAGTAAATAAAATGTAAATAAATAATAAATTATAAATAAATAATGACCTTATACAGTGTGTTGATGACATGGTCCTCTATAAATCCAACTCAAACTGGGATACAATCACACAAACTCTTTAACAAGATTTGCCAAGCTATCCTCTTGGCTACAAAACTATCTTCTAAAATTAAACATCTCCAAACGTGTTATAATTTTTAGCACCTCTAACAGCATCAGTATTCATCAGCTGGCAGGTGACTACCAATGACAACAAAGAACTAGACACTACTATTTAAGCATATGGCTGCACTAAAAATATAATTTTCTGATTTGACATACAGCAGTCTAAACCCAAAATTAATACATTTCTGTCCTGGATAAAGAAAGTCTCTCACTTCTTAGTTCCAGAAGGCAGAATGAATATATGAAAAGTCATTTTTGTTCCTCAGTTTTTTTGGATATGGATTCCTCTTAAAATGTCCATTTCCTAAACTAAACAAAGCATTATCACCCCTATCTGCTACTTCAGTATCTTGTGCAAGAATCCTTTATAAACGCATTCTATGAACACCTTCAGGAATGCATGGATCATGCGATCCCAAATAAACCCAAGACCCAATCCTCCAAAGGCAGACGTCCTGTCTGGTGGACCCCAGCCATAAACAAACTATACAATAGAAGGAGGAAGCTACTAAATGATAGAGCAAAATCCCAAAAAGGGAAGGCATCACTGATCAGTATTAGCAAAAAACTACAGGCACTCATAAAATTGTCTAAGGCCAGCTTCGAGAGAAAAATTGCACAGGACACTAAGGATAATCACAAGGCTTTCTTTAGTTATGTTAGGAACCTGGGTGGTAATTCCCAAATATGCTCAGAATTAGTCCAAAATGACAAAATAATACACCGAACCCACAGACATTGCCAACATCCTAGCTGACAGGTTCAGCGCAAACTTCCCACCAAAAGGGCAAATATCTATACCAGCAGAGTGCTGCCCCCCTGACATCTCAGATGCTCAGGTAAGAGCCACCCTCTCCAAAGCAAAAAACACAGCATCAATGGGACCAGAATGTGTCCCGGGCTGCGTCCTACATGAACTCCAAGAAGAGCTAAACCCAAACATAAAACTACTGTTCAATCTCAGCCTTACTACAGGATATGTGCCCAAAGAGTGGCGTACAGCAACAGTGGTCCCTCTCCATAAAGGTGGTGCCTCAACGGATCCTGGAAACTATCACCCCATAAGCCTGACCAGCTTGGTCTGCAAAGCTATGGAAAGGATCATCATGGACCTCATAAATAAAGATATTGGGGACCTACAGACACTGAATCCTACCCAGTTTGGCTTTGTTAAGGACAGATCCTGCCTCTTAAACCTGGTTGATTTCTTTGACACAGTCACCAAGGCCATTGACGAGGAGAAGGTGGTCCACACAGCCTACCTGGACCTCGCAAAAGCCTTCGATACAATACCCCACTTGGGCATTATAGATAAGCTCACCAGCTTAAATATAAACCCCTATGTCACTAGATGGATTGCAAACTGGCTCAAGGACAGAACCCACATGGTTAGAACTGCTGGAGCCATGTCAGACTCCAAACCAGTTACAAGTGGCATCCCACAAGGCTCAGTCCTGGGACCTCTCTTGTTCGGTATATATTTCTTGGAGGTACAGGCCAACACGGAAGGACTGTGGCTGATCAAGTTCGCAGATGACTGCAAACTGGGCGCCATAATCGACTCTCCAGCCGACACAAGCATCCTCCAAAAGGGCCTCATAGAAACAGACAACTGGTGCCAGAGCCATGGCCTCAAGCTAAATGCCAAAAAGGGTATAGTCTTCCCCTTTGGCAAAAACAAAGTGCCCACAAATTACCACATAGGTGGTAATCCATTAAGTACAGAAGAAGTAATTCGGGACCTGGGGACCCAAGTTGATAGCAATCTCTCATTTGACAACCACGTGGCCAAAGTGGTTAGAAAAACATTTTAAATAGCCCACCTAATCATGGAGTGATTCACATCTAGATCAGGGGAGGTCATCGTGCCTCTTTACTCATCCCTCATCAGGCCCATAATTGAGTACAATGCCCCTTTTGGGATGTACCTTACCAGACACCTGCAGCAACTGGAAATACTCCAAAAGTACCTCACCAAGAGGATCAAAGGGCTCAAACAGATGCCATATGCTGCCCGGTTAAAGAAACTCCAGCTCTACTCAGTGGCATACCGCCTGTTCAGAGGCAATCTGTGCCTGATGTATAAAGCCATGCCCAACCCGGAATTAATGGACATGCTGCACCTCAGAAAATCCAAATCCCATCGAGCTACGTGCTCGAGAGACTTGAACCTCAGCACTGAAATAAATAGGACATGCTGGAGGGACAGATTCATAACCCAGAGGCTCCCTTCACTCTGGAATAAAATCCCAGTTCAGGTTAGGCAGAGTCCCTCATTGACTCTCTTCAAGAGGAATCTTGATGAGTGGATGGGAGATCGTAGGTTTACCCCGGGTATCACTTGTGTGTTACTGTTAGACAGAGGCACAGTATACTAACCTCGAAAAAGGGCATAGCAAAATTCATTTAAAATGGGTGGCGAAAGCCAAACACACTCTGGCTAGGCTTATAAATGCCCTAGGGCAGATAGCCTAGTATGAACCTATGAACCTATGAACCTAAAGGACAAATGGCTCCCTACTCAGTAGATATGTTAGCCATTTCTAGGATCCTTTTTATAAAAAAATATGACAGAATCCTTTCCCTTTCTAGCTAGTAAACTCTCAAAAATAACTGCTCATTATCAGTTTGTAATCTACTTCTTTCATTATTCCAAGTCTTTAGACTACCCTCCCTAATTTACAATCAACTAACCACAGTTTCTTTGTTCTGGCACCCTGGCTCTGGGAATTCATTCTCCAAAACATCAAATGTCATAGCCATTTCTCAGAATTTAGATACATCTGTTAAGATCCACCTTACCAAATCATAATGCTGTAAATGCACTAAGCATCCTGTTCAAATCTTCTTCATAATTTCATTCCCTAACATTCACTTAGTAGAAGTCTAAAGAATTATTCATTAGACAATACCATCAGCATTGCCATATATAAGCACATCTGTTTCTTACTTACTATTCACCCTATCCCACTACTTTCTGCACTTCTCTCCTACCTCAGTACTGTACATATTGTAAATACTCTATATGCAATACTGAAGTGCTTTACTCATAACTTGTGTTATATAATCAGTAGACCACATTTCTATTTGATTGCATTGTACAGTACAAGTATGGATTTTTATGCTTCCTTGCTCTTTCTTACTAATATTGCTTTTTTAACTGCATCTGTTTTAAATACTCATGCTGGGTCTGAAAAACTGATATCAGTGCTCTACCTTGGTAAACAAATTCTTATAAAATAAAATGCATAAACATACAATATTTCAAAAATCACAATTAACAGTATGGCGTATGCAGGAGCATAAGGGGCATGTATTGCAATACATTTCATTACAGAAAGAAACTTTATAATCAAATGCAAAAAATGTTATGTTTCCAGTACTCATGAAATCAAATAAGTACATGAGGCATCACATAAGAAAAACTAAATTTCTTCCAGGACATGTTTATGTTAATTGTTAGTGTAACAACTGAGTGCATCAGTGCCGGCAAATAACGTATTACCCTGACAAATAATCTATATAATAATTCAACTTACAAAGGTGAAGGCACATCATTATACAATGTGTCAATTTCTGTAACAATTCTAAGTAACCCCCACAGCCACTAGTTGTAGCTGTACCAGTTGGAGGAGGCCATTTTTATTTGTTTGCATAGACAGTAGAAATCACGCATTTTTGGCTTAGTTACTGTTAATTTAATACTCCCAGCCTGACTAAAACAGTTTAATGCACATGTTATAAATCCTGAAAAGCAGTATAATTTCGGCTAATATTAACAGAAATATAAAAAGTTTCAGCTTGTAAATGTTCCATACACATAACAAGGTACTAATGTACATCCATGACTACTAAATTGTGCCCCTCATCTAACAGTTTAGGATTATAGGAAATACAAGATTACTCAGTTAAAAGACCATTTGCACCTTGCCAATAACCACCCTCATGCATAACCCCCAAGCGCAATCCAAATTAAAGTTGTGGTTATCCATCCAATCATCCTGGATTAAACTGAAGATGTTAAGGTGCCTCTCAGTTTAACTTGCAGACAAAGTTTGCTCCAGAGGTAGGGTATGTGTTGGGTAATAAATCTGTCTCAAGCATGTTTTTGTTTATGTGGTTGTAGAGAATGATGTCCCTAATTAGAGTATTATTGGAGGGTTTTGACTGGTAAAGCTAAAGGAGATTAAGGAGTATGAGGTCCCTAATGACATACAACACAAGACAAGGATCACCAAACGAGATCCTATAAGAAACTGAAGAAACGGATAGCACTTCAAGTCTTTTCTGCTAGCACTGGGACTTGAGGCCATCGTCCATTTTGGTTAGGGACCTCTTGGGCTGTTTAGAAAGGTAAATCTTGAAGGCGGCATTGTGGACAAAGAAGACGGAATTATCAACCCAGGTCCCAAGATTCCTGACTTCTTGTCATTTTGGAGTGGGGCATTGGCTATACTGTACAGTGAGGGAAAGTGAGAGTTGGTTACCAAATGTGACAATGCTATACTTTTTTGCATTTAATTTTAACCTTTTTTTGTATACCACTTGTTTATTAAGGTTAGTTCCTGTTGTAATGAATGGGTATCAGAGGAAGATTTGACAATAATGCATAGGTTGCAGTGATCTGCAAACTTTCTTAACCAAAGGTCCTGATTCCCAGTCTGGAGATGACTGCCTTCGGATCCACTGATCCTTCTTCAGATCCATTCACATAAAATAATTTTAAAAACACCCTATATAGTAGAATTAGTATAATATAGCCAATCAAAATACTGCTTCATAACAGCTTCATTACACACACACACACACACACACACACACACACACACACACACACACACACACAAATACACACAGACACACACACACACACACACACACACACATCTATGTGTGTGTGTGTGTGTGTGTGTGTGTGTGTGTGTGTGTGTGTGTGTGTGTGTGTGTGTGTGTGTGTGTGTGTGTATACATATGTATATATGTCTATATATACCTATATATATATATATCTGTATATTTATATATATATATATATATACACACACACACACACACACACACACACACACACACACACACACACACACCCACACACACAGACATACACACACAAATATATATATATATATATATATATATATATATATATGTATGGAGAGAGAGAAAGAGAGACATGCATACATACACATACTGTGTGTGTGTGTGTGTATATATGTATATGTGTGTGTGTGTGTGTGTGTGTGTGTGTGTGTGTGTGTGTGTGTGTGTATATATATATATATATATATATATATATATATATATATATATATATATATATCTATATATATCTATATATATATATATATATATATATATATATATATATATATGGGTCTACTGCTTCTCATTGAATACCACATATTCTAAAAAGAGCAGTAGACCACTCAGTAACATGAAAGTGCACTTATTCGAAAGTGCACGCGAACTCAGCTTCTACAAACGGATCGCACCACAGTGGAGGACAGCAGGAAAACGTGCTATGTCCTCCACTGTGGTGCGGTACTCACAGACCTTAGGGTTAGGGCATGGGTCATGGTAAGGGGATAGCCCTACTAGCTATCCCCTTACCCTGACCCGCGCCCTAACCCTAAGGTCCATGGCTACTGCACTAAACGGCAGTACGTAGCCCATTCGCTGAAGTGGGTTTCACGAAAGTGCACTTTCGATTAAGTGCACTTTCGCATAACCCAGGGTCTACTGTGTGAGTTTGAAGAAGTGTATTTTTGAACTTATACAGTAGACCCATATATATATATATATATATATATATATATATATATATATATGTATACACATACAGGATAGGGAAGGTGCATCGGCTTGCCCCTTGTAAAAAACGTTTTATTCCTTATTTCTTCTGGTTAAAGACTGGTCCACTTTATTTTATCCAGGCAAAGCTCTGATCAGGTTTTAATCACTAAATTGCACTTTAAGCATATCTGGCCTATTCTTCTATTTTTTTGCTCCTTCTTTAAATGTAAATTCATCTTTTATTTCTTCCACCTGATTTGAATTCTCTCCTTTCTTATGTTTGCTTTCCTTACTACTTTCTGAGTTTAATGTTCTCTTTTATTCTCTTTTTATTAACTTGCTCTCATATTTTGATATCTTCTTTTAGCAGTCCTGATATACTTTTTATACTTCGTGTGTTTAGCTCCAATTTTGATAGATGTATCTAGGTCATGGTTGAAAAAGATGACTCAAGGTCAAGTCCACTTACCTGCAAATTAATGAGTTAATACTTAGAAATGTTAATTTTTAGGAATGCCAGAGTGCAAAGGACCACAAGGTTTTGCAGTCAGCAAAACATTATTAAAAATAAAAAATAGAGTAAATGCTTTAGCAGAATAATCTACTTCTTCAGACCTTGCTTACTAAAATAAAACACATCTAAATAAATAACAAATGATACAGATCCATTCAACAATAAAACAGCAAGGGTAAGTCACATGATACTGCAACAAACAGATAACTTATTAGCCTCTCCTTTTCTTTAATTTCGGTTTTAAAGAAACCTTGTCATTTAAGCCCTCTTCCCTATCAGCCTGTAAATGTAAAATCCAGAAGACTTGACCATGTTCCATTTCATTACAAATCTCACCAAGTATACCATTATCTTTAAGTATCTATTACTTTAAATTTAAATGTGTGTTCTTTGTAAATGGAAGCCACCTATACTGAGCCAGAAGTATAGCAAACCTCCTGAATGATAACTTCAGCTCCAACTTTACCCCTCGCTCCCCCCAACCTTCCCTCAGAAAATATCATTAAATATAACTCCCCTTACTATCACTAGGGAACAAGTCCTAAATGCTCTCTCTAAGGCCAAAAACACTGCATCAGCGGGCCAAGACAATATTCAAGAATGCCTTCTAAATAGCATGAAACATAACCTATCAGAGCAGCTGAAATTACTATTTAACTGTAGCCTTCAAACAGGCTTTGTGCCTCATGAATGGAGAACGGCAACAGTCATCCCTCTGAACAAAGCTGGGCCACCTACAGACCATGTAAACTGCAGAACTATAAGTTTCCCTAGTCTTATATATAAAGCCATGGAAAGAATTATCATGGAGATGGTCAACAGAGATATAGTAAACCTCCAGATGCTGGACCCAACACAGTTTGGTTTTGTCAAGGGCAGATCATGCCTACTCAACATGGTGGACTTCTTTGAAAAGGTCACCAAAGCAATGGATGAGGGGAAAGCTGTTCACACTGCCTACCTTGACCTGTCCAAGGCATTTGACACAATACCTCATTCAGGCAATGTTGACAAACTTAAGACATTAGATACAAACCCATATGTCACCCAGTGGATAGCCAAATGAATCACAGACAGGACCTAGGAAGTTAGAAGTGGGGAGTCCACCTCTACAAAGAAGCCAGTCACAAGTGGAGTCCCTCAAGGATCAGTCCTTGGACCGCTCTGTTTTGGCATTTACTTCTCAGAAGTCAAGGCCAATATCAATGGTCTCTGGCTGACTAAATTTACAGATGACTGCAAATTAGGAGCTGTCACTGAATCTCACACTGATACAAATGTTCTCCAGGAGGGGCTGACACAGACAAACAACTGGTGTCAGAGCCATAAACTAAAACTAAGTGCCAAGAAATGCATAATAGTATCCTTTGGGAAGTCATCCATCCCTGGTAACTATCATATTGACAACACACCCCTTAGAGCTGACCCAGTAGTCAGGGACTTAAGGACACACATAGATAGTAATCTAGCATTTAACCATCACGTGTCTACAGTGGTGAGGAAATCATTCTATGTTGCGCAACATGTAAACAAAGGCATGGCATATAAGTCTAAAGAAGTCATTGTTCGTCATTCGTCAGACCTGTCATTGAGTACAATGCTCCCTTTGGTATGTACTTAACCAGGCATATCTAACAATTGGAATGCACTAAAAGAATACAGGGTGTAAGCAAAATGTCCTGTGCAGACTGCCTCAAGCCCTATCCCTGTATTCTGTCTCCTACAGGCTTTTGAGGAGAGATCTATGACTGGCCTACAGATCATTGTCAGACCCACTCTGATGGACCTCCTGCATATCCACAAAACAAACAGTACCAGAATTACCCATTCTAAAGACTTAAACCTTGCCTGTAATATAAATAGGACCTGCTGGACAGATAGGTTTGTACCCCAGAGAATACTCTGTCTATGGAAACGGCTCCCCATCCATATGAAGAGGAGTTCATCCCTAACCCAGTTCAAGTGCAACCTGGACAATTGGATGGGGAACAGCAAATTCATCCTGGCTTGGTACCTCTGTCTCTAATGGATACAGGTAACCTGTAAATGGTTCATCTCCCAGGCCCATGCTTACACTTATCAAGGGTACCAGAACTTGTTAAAGACTTGGGATGCATGGCTAAGCTTACAAAGGCCCTTGTGGTCATTAGCCTAGTAAATGCTATGAAACTATGAACCTCAGGGGGACTTCCAGATACTTAATATGTTTAGAAAGATACATCTTGAAGGTGGCATTGTGGACAAAGAAGATGGAATTATCAACCCATGTCCCAAGTTTCCATTACTACATTGTCATTTTTGAGTGGGGGCATTGTCTATAGTGTAGAGTGTGGGAGAGAAAGTTGCTTACTAATATGACAATGTTATATTTTTTTGCATTTAATTTTAGCCCCTTTTTTATATACTACTTGTTTATGAGGGTTAGCTCCTGTTGTAATGAATGGGTAACAGAGGAAGATTTGACAATAATGCATAGGTTGCAGTGATTTGAAAACTTAGTTAATGAAAGGTCCTGCTTCCCAGTCTGGAGATCAGAGAAGTAAAGGCTGAAAAGGTGGGGATCCGGTACTGAGTCCTGGACCACACCAGTAGTTACCTTCACATTTCTGAGGAGGTGTCTGTCACCTTAACTATGTGGGGTCTATCTTTCAGCAACTTTGCTATCTACTAGACCATGCATGGATCTGTTTTTAAGGTGCTTAGCCTCTATATGATGCCAGCAGAGGATATACTCCAAAATATTTGGCCAAGTTCAAATATGTTATCTGAATAGAATGTCCCTGTCAACAATCTTTCAGAACTTCTCTAAGAAATTAACTGAACTGAGTAGGTAGGCTCTTCATTTGACAACACCAAACTGATATGGATCTATCCTGATGAGGATTTTGACATCATAGTTTACGAGTTCGGATATATTGTGTTCCATCACTTTACATATCAGACTATTGGGTCAGTGTCAGCCTTATTGTAAGGGCATCACCACTGCAGTACACCATGCCTTAGGGACAAATCATCTAGTTAAGCCCAACTTAAACAATTTTGGAAGGGTTTCAAGGCTGTCATATTTGATGCCATTTATTAGGCTTATCCATGGAAGTATTATTTTTGGTTTTAGAAATTACATTCAGTACATTTTACTTTATAATATCAGGAGGTATAAGGGATTTTGGAATTTATGAAATTCAGATAGTTGTTTCAATGGTAAAATTTATACTCCATATGTCTACTAGAATATTTGCTAGTTCTGCTGGGCCTTGTTGTATGGTACTGGTTTGGATAAGTTCAGAACACTGATGGTTGTTATTTCTCAGTTTTATTATGTAACTGAAGAAGGACTTATAATTATCCATGACTTCAGAAGCAAATTTAAGTTTATGATTTTTACTAACACTGATAGCAGCTGTAGTCGTAGTTTTTAGTTCCTTACTGATGATCTTCATGCAGCCTTTAATGGAAATAATTTTAGATATGTTGTATTTCAGATTTTTTTCTTTTTATTATATTATTCATTTGAGCTGGTGGACCACCAGGGTGTTTTTTTTTTCTTAAATGTCTCATAATATTTGACTCTAGAGGGATAGCCAGGTTAAGGCACTTATCTATGAGGGAATAGAACTCCTTTGAATAAATAGCAGTTTTGCTAGTGTCTGGTCTGATGGTGTTACAAATGGATTTGGCTAGTTCATCATAAAGATTGTGGACATTTGCCATTTGAAATTCCTGAATTCAAAGTTATTGACTGTAGGAGTTGTATTACAATTTTTGAAATAGAAAGTTACAAGTTTATGGTCAGACCTAACCACACTGATGGGGTATTAGTTAAGACCAGGTAAAGAATATTATGTCTTCTAGTTGGTTTGATAGCCATCTGTTCCAAATAATTTTTATTTATTCGGTCTAATGATCTCTGAACACTTTAAACTCTGGAGGTATAGGTGGTCCAGTTTATTGAGGGGTCAGTGAAATTTCCCGTTTAAATTAGATGACCTTTTTTTCAAGGCACAGCATTTTTATCAGGGCTAGCCACACAATGGTGTAAACATTAGCTCTAGATGATTTGATTACATGGTCTAAATTGACAGAACTGAGAAAGCCAAATACCCTGTGTATAAATAATGGAGAACAGTACCTCTTTCTATCTGTTGGCATTCATTGTTAGAAACAATTCATTCATTATTACTGTTCACTGGTAGAATGTTTTCTTGTTCTTTTATCAGAAAGGCTATTAATTCTGTTGTTCTGACAGTCTGAGGTTTTTAACCCCTCATGCTGCTGGTCAACACCAGTTCCACAGCAAAATTTTGTTTAGAAATGATGCCAGAAGAAGAAACACTTGAAATGGAGCCAAAAGTGTCTTAATGCTGACATCTCCTTACATCATTTTGATTACTTCTACATGACTTACTCTTGTGTTGCCATGGAAACACTGCTCCAGCACTGAGTCCAAATTTAAATTTATTTTTTTTTGTTTGTTTTTTCTTTAAATAACTTCTGGTTCTAGTTCTTTTTATTTTACATTAAAATCATTGACTTTTATTTTCACAGATCTCAACATTATTTGCAAGTTCCATATATAACTTGTTTATCTCAGCTACAATCCTTTTTCGTCATGTCCTATTAAAATGTGCATCCAGCCTAAGGCACAGTTAAGAACACATTCTTCCAATCTCTACTTAAGTATCATCTCCTTTGTGTCTGAATCATTAGACAACAAATATATCTTAAAGGTTTGCAATCTTTTTCGTGTAATATTTAATTCTGTGTACTTTTTTTAAAGTCACTATATTATAATCAATGGTTTGTTTCACTAGTGAAAATTTTCTCAAACCTTTCTACATTTAGAACAATATTTTCAAGAAATTGTTAATTAGTTATCTATTAGACATTAGTGGTCTAAGTGAGGCAAAAGAGTCACCAGTTTTTCTTTCTCCAATGTTTAAAATCAATGAAGTTTCTTGCTGGAGATGTAAAAACTTTTGAAAGCTGAATGGTTCCTTATATTCTTAAAATGTGAGGGAAAAAAACAAATAATGGGAGGATATCCAGTGATTCTTTAGAGCATTGTGATCCGATAAGTGCATGTTAACTGAAGCTTTCATTATAAAGAATGTTTGCATAAATCCTTCAACATATACTTTGGGTTGGGTATTATTAGTGGTATCAAGGAAAGGCAACTACTTTAATCAAAACAACAAACCACGCTGGGGTGATTACTAAAATGGATTTATTATAAACTGTTAAGCATCAAGGAGGGTAACGACTTTAACCAAACAACAAAACAAGTTGGGGGTGACTACTGAAAATGGGATTATTACAAACTTTCAAGTATTAAGGAAGGTAAATACTTTTATTTATTTATTTATGTATTTATTTATTTATTTGACATTTGTTTACTGGGGTAGTCTGACTGGGTCTACAGAACCCATTTTCAGCAGAGGCCTGGGGAGAAATGCTCCATATACAGTGCAATAGAAATACAGTAAAATCCAATACAGTACAAATCACATTAGAAGCACTATACAAAATAAGTTGAAAGACCAAACTATGTTACAAGATGTTACAATATATACTACACATCTAGATGATTATAGAGTTAAAAACATTATAGACAATAATAGTCACTCTCACTGTACATGATGTAGTGTCCAAAAAATAGTACATAGGTAGAGCAATGTGTGACATTGACTGCTATAGTACATGAAAATATATAAATAAATAGAAAATTTAAATTAGAAGAGTGAATCTTCAATGAGCTTTAATGAATTTGTTAGATTACCACTATTCTGTACCAAAAAGAAATGAATTAATGTAAGATCAAATGTTAAAAAAATAAATTCTGAATTTAATTAAAACTATTATTTAATAAAAATAATTGAAAAAGGAAATATCTACTAGTCATGGAAAAATGTAGTGCCCAAATTTTTATTGAGATCTAGTCAATTATATATATATATATATATATATATATATATATATATATATATATATATATATATCTGAAATATTGTATATAGTAAGACTTTTGATATTTTTGCACAATTGTGATTCAAAGTTTTGGTAATTTTCTTTTTTCTCCACTATTATGCAACCATTGAACTACTGAGTTTGTGTGTGTGTGTGTGTTGTGTGTGTGAGTGTGTGTGTGTGTATGTGTATATATATATATATATATATATATATATATATATATATATATATATATATTTATATATATATATATGGGTCCCCTTCAGTAGATCAAACATATAACAAGTTTGAACCTCATATGGCTAAGACCATATGTTCGAACATGTAAATGTGCGGAACGGGAAGATTTTCCTTTTCCGCAATGTAGTGCGATCTCGGAGTTGGTATATTTAAGCAAGGGGTGTGTGGGAGGCATAGACCCCTGCTACAGACGTTTAATTTTGTTTTTTGTTGTTGTTTTCTTTTTTTACTTCAATGTTCGAACTATTACAAGTTCGAACATATGGTCTCGGCCATATGTGGTTCGAACTTGTAATATGTTCGATCTACTGAAGTTGATCAATATATATATATATATATATATATATATATATATATATATATATATATATAGAGTTTACCATCAAAATGTTGAATGTTAGTTCAGCGAATGAGGAAAGTCGAAGACTTTCCATGTTGCTGAATGTTAGGAGATTGAGATTACATATCAGTGAATGCAAGCGAGCATTCGCTGATATGAACTCGATGTTATGAGTACAGTCACAGTACAGTGCTGATTAGGAAATGTATCCCTTTCCTTGCTGTAGTGTGATCTCAGAGTTAGAATATTTAATTTGCAGGGTGTGTGGGGGGTGCAGGGGTGCTTGCCCCCCCTGCTAAAACGTGAATGACAGTGTAGGTGTTTAATGTACATTTGCACCTACACTGCCATCACATTCCAGTTTCAATATAAATGTTGAATCTTTTGATGTCAGTCAACTAAGTCGACATTTTCACTCATTAGTACTCATGCAGGATGACATCATTTTTGGAATATTGACCGTTCATGTATATGAACGTCGATATTTTGATATTAAACCATATATATGCAGATATATATGGGTCTACTTCTGTTGTTTGAAAACACACTTTTTCGAACAACAGAAAGCGGAGACCCACTTAAGCAAAAATGCAGTTTTGCGTAGATCACTTAACCGAAGCACGGTACAGTGGGGATAAGGAAATATACCCTTTTCACAACTGTAATGCGATCTCAGAGTTAGTATTTATAAGTAGCGGAGGTGTGTCTGGTAAAGTGAAACACATTTTTGCAGGGGGTCAAGCGACCCTGCACCCCCCCCCCACACACACACACACACACACCATGGTTAAACATTGTTCAACATTCAATATATACACCACCGAGAATTATAGTAATAGAAATCTCAAAAAAGGAACAGATGTGGTGTTGGGCTGTACCAGACAAAACCATTTTAGCTGCTGTTAAATCCAGCTGATTAGTCCACGGTTAAGCAATGTTCAGCACTCCAAATAAACAGTTCTCCAATTCACAAAATGAAAAACAGCGAAAACCAGAGGCAAAACACAGAACCAACTCCGCGGGAATAGCGTAACCAAAATATTTTAATATCCGCTTTCGTCCTTGGACTTCCTCAGAATAGATAAAAACATTTAAAACCCCCTATTAAATACAATATAAATTAATCACAAGATGTTGATTGGTCAAGCAATAATTCAATTAATACAAACATCATTTAATGATTAGTCTTAAAGAAAACCTATTTCATATAAACAAGGAGGAAATAGAAACATTGTGCTTATCTATACTTAACACATTATTTTTTAAAAAACATTTAATGTTGACTGCTTCATTTAAACCTGGAGCTTGGTCAGCCGAAAGTTTGATCTGCCACCAGGTCTCTCTTTGTTCTGCCAAATTTTTAAAATCCCCACCCCTGAGGTCTGAATGAACCACCTCTAGTATAGAAAATAAAAATTTTTTGAAATTCATACAATTAATAGAATGTTTAAATAATGCACTATTATCGTTACAAGTCTTGATGTTATAAATGTGTTCCTTAATACGGGTGTGCAAGCACCTAGTAGTCATCCCTACATAAAATGCAGGGCATGAACTACAAAAACCTATATAAACGACCCCTTTCGTCTTGCATGTAACATATCCAGGAACAGGGAAGGTAAGATCTATACCCTCGATGAAAATGACAGGTCCTTTGGCTATAAACCTACAAGTACTACAGTTATTACATGGAAACATACCCCTAGCTTTGGAATCTCCATGATTTTGCTTAAAGGAATGATGTTCAAGAGCTTTTTTAACATTGTATGTGTTCCTAAAAACAAAAGAAGGTTTATTACCCAACACACCAAATAGGTCCGAATTTCCGTGAATGATTTTCCAATTTCTCATCAAAATATCACGAATCTGATTACTGTCAATACTCATGTCCAACGAACAAACTAACTTATGGTTACTCTCCACTTTGTTAGAAGCCAAATTAGCTAAAGTAATATTGTCGTCGTCAAGTATAGCCTTATAGTTTGATTGCCTTTGTGTATATATATCATTAATGATGGAATTTAATAAGGGTAAGTGATACCCTCTAGAAAGAAACATATTTTTGATAAATTCAAATTCCACTAATAAATCATGATCCCTGGTGGTCATCCTGCATGCACGAATAAACTGCCCCTTCGGTATGTTGCGAATAACGTGTGTGGGATGTGCACTAGTGAAGTGCACATAACTATTGGTAAAAGTTTCCTTCCGATGTATTTTGCTATGAAATCTCCCTTCTAAGGTATCCCACCAAAGTTGAACGTCCAAAAAATTGATGGACTTCCCGGAACAGCCTAGAGTAAATTGTAAAAAACCTCCAGTCCCATTTAATTTGTTAAGGAATTGCTCAACTGTGGCATCATTCCCTTCAATAATAAAAAGTAGATCATCTACGAACCGACAATAAAACAAAACCTGAAAATCATTCTTAACGACACTTAATATGGTGTCCTCCCACCAGGACATGACCAAGTTTGCATATGCGGGGGCCGCAGACGACCCCATGGCCACACCTCTTTTCTGTCTGTAGAAAGTTTTCCCAAAAAGAAAAAAGTTGTTTTGTAATAATATTTCAATAAATCTACAGATAGTGGAAATTTGTCCTGTTTTAAAGCTTTTGTTTTTACTCAAAATACATCGGATTGCTTCCACCCCATCTTCGTGGGGAATACAAGTAAATAAAGATATAACATCAAGTGTAAATATGATGTATTTGTCTGGATCATAAGTTTTGATGATAGAGCTCTCCCTTACTTTTTTCAAAAAGTGCCAGGAATCTTTGAGAAAAGAATCAAATTCAGACACTAATGGACTTAATATAGCATCAATAATAAGGGCTATCCCTTCAGTAACCGAGTGGGGGGCAGAAACTATGGGCCGAAAAGGCGGATCTGATTGATTCTTATGTGTCTTGGGAATTCCAAATAAGATGCCAATTCTAGGTTTATCAATGAAACAAAAATCATAAACTTCTAAAGTAATTTCACCTGACATTAGGGCGTCATACAAATATGAGTAGATTAATCTTTCCTTTCTCCTAATGTCAAAAAGTGTAATGGTTTCATACTCATCATAATTCTCCAATAATTTTAACATTTTAACATTATATGATTCTTGGGACATTATTACTATATTTCCACCTTTGTCACTTCTCATAAATCTTATATTGTGGTTCATGTTTCTTAACCTATTGAATGCATTTCTTTCATCAATGGTTAGATTGTGTGTTTGCCTGTCTTTCTTCCCCATGGAAAAATGTAAATCTTGTAAACAAGCCTCTTCATAAATTTTTAGTGTGTGTACCAAGGGGGGATTATAACTGGAAGATTTAATTAACTTTTTATTGTGGCATGAAACATCATGTAAAATGTAAGACAAATTCAATCTGCGTGTAAATTTCTTAATATCAATAATTGTCTTACATAAATCAGCTTTCCTGGTAGGGACAAAGTTGAGTCCTAACCTTAAAATGTGTAATTCATGTGGCCCTAAGTCAAAATCAGTCAAATTTATAATGTCAAAGTTGTTTGTTTCTTCTTTTTCTTTTATCAATTCTCTTCCCCCGAAGAGTTGGAATTCATAAATGTCCTGCTTCTGGTGAAAACTGTTTTCTTTATCACCGGATTTTTCTTGCCTAAAAAAGTCTTGTTTCCCAAACCTGTCGAGTTGACTTCACTCGAAAGGTTGTCAGCATTCTGTTTATTAACAGCATTATTTTCAGGTTCAGAGTCAAAGTCAAAATTATTAGATGAAAAACAGTGGTCATTTTCTGTTAAAGAATCTTTATTGCCAAAAGATGCTGCCTGGCCTGCTGCTGGTACTGCCTTAAAACTGACAGCTGGAACATTGCTGTTAACAGCAGCCATTACCCGTCCGGCATGGTTAACATTTGCAGAAGTTTCTGATCTTTTATGAACACCAGCGATGGATGCAGTATTTTTGTTAACAAACCCTTTACTCTCCCTACCATTTGGAGCAAAAAAAGAATATGCCGCCTTATTTTGATATGCTTTGATATCCCGTTGAAGTTTGACCAATTTCCTGTTGGTAACTTCAACAGAATGCCTTTCAACCTCTTCAAATAAAGGTGTTAGAAATTCAATATTATCAACACAAGAAAGTTCTTCCTCCAAGCGGGCAATTTCTAAATTTAAGTCAGACATTTTTAAACTGTTGTTTTCGATAAGCAGTTTTAAAAAAGACATACCTGCTTCGTTGAAAAAGGTAACCAAATTGTCAAACATAGCGTCTCCGATGTGAACGCCATTGGGACATTTAAAAAACCTTAGTCCCTTAGGCATTACTTTCAGTTCAATACACCTCTCGAAGTAGTAATTCTCGATGGACAGAGAACGGAACCTTTTTACCAACCTAGTCAGTGTTTCACGTTTCTTCAAAACTTCCCCTTCACAATAAAAGTCCTGGTTCACGAACTTCGCGAATGGGTTGTTAAAGGAATCCAAAAGTTTTTTAACGTCATGCCTTGTCGAATTTGCACCACGTTGATACTGTAAGCGTGGATTAAGATGCAAGCAACCATCTGTTGTTGTTGTCCGCCTCAAACGCTCACTAGTTGTGTTGTGTGTAACCACACCATGGTTAAACATTGTTCAACATTCAATATATACACCACCGAGAATTATAGTAATAGAAATCTCAAAAAAGGAACAAATGTGGTGTTGGGCTGTACCAGACAAAACCATTTTAGCTGCTGTTAAATCCAGCTGATTAGTCCACGGTTAAGCAATGTTCAGCACTCCAAATAAACAGTTCTCCAATTCAAATAGTGCTTGTAATGATGCAGTGCAGCGGAGCACAAATAGATAACTTCATCAACAACCTCCAGCACATGTGACCACATATACTGACTAAATAGTATTCCAGATTGTTTTTTTAATAATCCAAACTGCAAAAAATAACAAAAGTAAATACATATAATGTAATGGCAAGGGACAAAACACAAACCGGTTTCACACTATGGCATCATCAGTGTGTAAATCAGAAGTGTTAAACATGCCAAATATATAGCTACCCTATTTAAAAACACAGTCCATGAGAAGACAATACATCAGAAAAATACAATTTATCAGAAAAATTATATTCCATCAAAAAATACCATAACTAACCTTAAAATTAACCATCAAAATAAGAATAATGAAAACATATTAAACTAACATTTTTATAAACCAAAGGCCTAATAATTAAATGACCTTAAACATGTTCATTCAACCCTGGTCTAAACATTGTTATTTTTTGGAGTTTGGATTTTTGGAGGTTGTTGATGAAGTTATATATTATTATTATTATTATTATTATTATTATTATTATACCTTTTATCCCTCATATGTTCCCTCATCCTTACTAACAGCATACGGTTAGTCTTACCTATATAAAATTGTTGACACAACATGCACTGTGCTAGATAGACTAGGTTCCTAGTCATATTAAATGTATATACTTTATTGGTATTAGGATGTATAAATCTACTGTCTGAATCTATAAGATGACAAAAATTACATGTTTTACAAGGAAATGTACCAAACGTATTGGCATAGGTCCTAATATTATGATTATTATAACATAGTAGAAGCACTACTTCAGCCCTCCTAGCCTTTACTAACACCATAAACCATAATCGCAAAAGCAAAAAAAGCACTACTTCAGCCCTCCTAGCCTTTACCAACACCATAAACCATAACTGCAACAATAATTATATATCCTCAGCCCTCTTCTTGGATCTTTCCAAGGCATTTGATATGGTTGATCACCAACTTTTAATCCACACCCTGCAAACATTCTGTCTAGATACTAGAGCCCTTCAATGGTTTCAATGCTACCTGAATGGTCGACAGCAAGCTGTCCTCTGGCAGAACAAACTCTCTATCCTTCTACCCAACACCCTTGGAATACCACAAGGCTCTATACTAGGGCCCTTGCTGTTCTCCATCTTCATTAACGACCTTTATACTGTCATCCCAAAAGTCAGCTGTATCCAATATGCTGATGACTCTACTCTGATTTGCTCAGCCACATCTCCAATAGAGTTATGGTCAACTACCCAGACCACCTTTAATACAATAGAAAACTGGCTTTCTGAACGTCGTCTGATCCTAAATCCCAAAAAAACTAAAATGCTGTCATTTTCACCAACACGTAAGTCTACCGCTTTCATCTTTACCATAAATTCAAATGATGGCACAATAATCTCCCCTGACCCCTCTACAAAACTATTAGGTGCCATCATAGACAATAATCTAAAATTTGATCTACATGTTAACCAAACTATCAAAACCATCAATAAAAAACTAGGGTCACTTTACAGAATAAAAGCCTTCCTAACCCCTCCAGCTAAAATTGCCATAGCTCGCTCTCACCTTCTTTCAACCCTTCTGTATGCATCCCCTCTCGAATTTAAACAAGACTCTCCTTAACAAACTCTCAATTTGCTACAACCACATTGCCAGGTTTGCCACTGGGCTGCCTTTTAGGACACATCATTGCATCAATCTAAATCAGCTTGGGTGGCTTGAACTACCCAGCCTAATCCAGTATAACAAACTAATTATGGCCTATAAAATCCTCTATAATCCGGACAATACTCATACACTTAAAAATATTATCACCCCCTATAACAATCCTAGACCGCTTTGATCCTCTAACAAACTACTAATTCAGACTAGCAAAATTAATAACGCAGCTGGTGACTCTCTCTTTGCAAACTCTGTAAGTAGATCCTGGAACTCTCTTCCAGCTGATATTACCTTACTTTCCACCTTAGGTCAATTTAAAACTAGACTCAAACAACATTTGTCACTTAACTGGCTATGTCAATGTATCAAGCCTGGCTAACTCTCTCTAGAATGTGTAAAAATCTGTTAACCAGTTTACTGTGTAATTTAATTTAATCCTGACTTGTGCTCAGGATTAACTGTAACCTGTGGAACTAACTTGCTTACTTATGTAATCTCTGTAAATAGTCTGTTTGTAATATGTAATGCTGGTATTATGTAATGCTGTATCTGCTTACCTTGGAGCTTTTCTCCCCGGGCCTCCGCTGAAAATGGACATGCATCCAGTCCAGTAATAGTGCAAGTGAATGTAGTACTTATTATATCTACTGTCAATTCATATTAAAAAACACTGCACTTTCATTATTAAAAATGGAATTCTTTAAAGTATATTAGTTTACTGAGTTTTCATTTATCCAGCATGACTGTATCTGATATATATATATATATATATATGTATATATATATATATATATATATATATACACATATAATTTATATGTATAGAGATAGTATACATTTGTTTTGTAGAATGTTTTTATGATCTAATGATAGAATGAAATAAAAGCCAGCTTGTGCAATCAAAAAATATCAGCTTATTTCACATGCCGGCTTTAATTTCTATGTGAGATTGCAGTGCAGTGGGGATAAGGGAATTTGCCCTTTCATCACTGTAGTGTGATTTCAGAGTTGGTGTATATTATTAGCAGGGGGTGAATTCATTATTAAAAAATGGACTTCTTCAGTGAGTAATAGTCAGAGGGTGTTTGTTTACTGAGTTTTCATTCTCCAACACACATTTATGCATATATATGTCATTTAAAATAAAAGACTGCTAAAGGCATAGAGCAGCTCATCCACTGAACTTCCTAAGATTATAAAGTAATACCTAGTCCCACATTTAAATCTAATAAAGACACACACACACACACACACACACACGCACACACGCACACACGCACACACGCACACACACACACACACACACACACACACACACACACACACACACACACACACACACACACACACACATACATACTCTATCAAATCACTAATTGTTGGGGGTAAGGACCCATATACTCCATGACAGGCTGTGCCACCATCACATTATCTGGTCAAAATTTCACTGTTGAAATAGCATGATCCTAATCTGTAGGGCTGGTGTTAGTGGCAAGGGTGTGGGTAGGGATAGGGTTAGCACACGTGAGTAAGGTGGTGCAGGGGGTACTAAGTACCCTTACCCTAATATTACCATAATTCAGACCAATCTTGTCTGCAACTTAGTGGGGCAATTTTCTTTTCTTTCTTTCTTTCTTTCTTTCTTTCTTTCTTTCTTTCTTTCTTTCTGAGTTGGTTGGATTTATGAATTTTAAAAGGAAATTATTTTCTTTTCTTGATCAGTTTGATGATTTGTGGAACTGGTTCGTATAAAGGTAAGTTTGCTGTATATTTTTAATAGATAGAGTTTGTTTTGACATCTTCATATTTTGTTTTAATACTCCCTCTCTCTCTCTCACACACACTCATTTATATATATATATATATATATATATATATATATATATATATATAGGTAATCCGCAGTGGTTCACCGGTAGCATTGGTGCCTCACAGCAAGAGGTTCTCCCGTTCGATTCTCGGCTGGAGTGCAGGGAGTGCCTTCTGTGTGGAGTCTGCATGTCCTCCCCGCGGTTGGGTGGGCATTCGAAAGACATGCGTAAATGGGCGTGCCTTTGTTGAAGGTTGAACGTCGAGCTGGCACCTCAGCATTTATGAAAACCTACTGCCAATCATTAGCAGACCGGAGTCCGGAAAAAGCCGAAAGACAAACAACAACAACAACAAATATATATATATATATATATATATATATATATATATATATATATATATATATATATATATATATATATATATATATATATAGATCTACTTTGAAAACCCAAATTACCAGAATGACGAACTTCATATCACCAAGATGAAAACGCTGACTTGTCAAAAGACTGAAAGTTTACAATACGGAACTACACAATATCAAAAAACGTATAGAGTAACAAACTAAAGCCTTGAAATAGGTATGTATACCTTTAGGAACTTGTTCTACCTACCTTTCAAACATGGCATACATCACATTCAGCACTCCAGGAAGTATAACACTCTTTTCACCACCATCTTGTAAAAACAGTAAGGAAGTGGTAACAATTTTACTGTGCATTTACCATATGGGAAATAGTTTAAAAGAGAAGGTATATTAGTTGTATAAGTACTTATCTTCACTAAAATAGTAAGTATCAACAGTCAGTATTCCTTTGTCGAACTTTCCCGATTTGCAAAGTTTAGCAAGGTTGTTTAAGATATATAAAATTTATGTACTCTACTTGTAGTTTTAATATAAATGTTGGACATTATATTATCAAGAACTAAAATTTACTTATAAAAATGCAATGTTTTTGTTAGAAATATTTAAATATCTAGTATTTATTGAATACTATACTGGTGCAGACATACAAACAAAAGGTATAAAGCATGATTTTTGATATTGTGTGGTTTGGTATCGTAAACTTTCAATCTTTTGACAAGTTGGTATTTTCATTTCAGTGAAATGAAGTTC